>NC_053154.1:169219458-169499731 GCF_016835505.1 Polypterus senegalus
AAAGCCTTATAGAATTACTATAATTTTACAAACCTAATACGGATTTCTGTCTGGGGCTGGGAACATTTGTAGACTTAATCATCATTTTGAATAATTAAAAGCTTAGCTTGTAGTTATGTTACTTATGATTTGTTGGCTCCATCTCTATGCTTTTTTTTAACCCAGAGTCACATGCTGCTTTTAATTTTATCAGGCAAACCTGGAACATGATGTATACAGCCGTCTTACTACATTACAGGATGGGCTAATTCCCAAGAAGAAGGCTGGAGCAGATGATGATTTGCATCGGATAAATGAGCTCATACAGGTGTGGTACCTTTAAACTCAACATGTTGAAAATTTGCATATAGCCACAGGTTTAATTATTTTATGTGGGTGGTTTCTTTCAATTTGTATTGTGCACTAATAAAACACATTTTCTTTGATAGTAAGTGGCAAAACATTTAAGGATTGTAGGCTAAGGTTGCAGCTTGAAAATGCAGTCCACTTTACTAGTTAGCTTTCCTAGTGCCAGAAACTTGGATTGTAGCTTCCTAATCTCCCACATTGTGATTCATTTGTTGAGTTTAATTGACTTTTTTTTTTAATGTTCAGTCAGTGGGGGTGGCTTAAAGAGACCACCTGCATTTGTGTAGGACAGTTAAGAGAATCAAGCTAAAGGACAATAGGGTAGCTTGGTGGTCTGTAAGAATTAGTTTGATGGTAAGCATCCCATAAAAATAAAGATTGCTCAGAAAGCATTTTGATAGGCACTGCTTTTTCTGTTCTAGTAAAGATGTTCAAATCCTTCTAACTGTCACTATGTGACTGCATTACAGGGCAACATGCAACGCTGCAAGCTGGTCATGGATCAGATCACAGAGACCCGTGACGCCATGATGAAAGTGCTGGAACACAAAGACCGTGTGATGAAGCTGCTGAACAAGAATGGCAGTGCCAAAAAAATGGCCAAACTAAAGCGCAAAGAGAAGGTGTAAAATTATGAAATATTATCCTCTGAGAAAAGGGGATGTATTCACTTGCATCGAGCACCCTTGCCTCTGCCACGGATTCTGGTCCAGATTGTTGTAGAACTCTACTTTATCTTTTCCCCTGTGAACAGTATTTTGATTGCTGCATTGTTCTTACTGCAGTATCAGCCAAAGCAGAAACGCCCAGGAATTTTCTCTTGGGAAAATAACTTTTTGTTGTGTTTCCCTCACTTTTTCTAAACTGAAGGCTTATAATACTATCATGCTCTACTTTTGTTGTACATTTGCATCATTTTGTCTCTGATGGAAAGTAACAGCCTGTCTTCATTTGCTCTCCAATAATGATTTTTTCAATGGACACATGAAATAAGCAGCTTGATAAGTGGCTAAAGACTGACCACACCTTAGTGTTCTTTTTTTTACAGGATTGTGACCTGGGCTACTAAAAATTTTAATAAGAAATTAACTCTTTGATGACTGATGACTTCAGTTTGTCTTTTACAGGCTCTAGACTATGAATTAACGATCATTATTTTATCAATTACTACTATTTAATTAGTTGACCATGCACCATGGGTGCTGGACACCTATTCCTAATATTTAAATGCAACCCTTTTCACCTTCCAGTTTGTGGGTGTCAATTGGGGCAAAGTATGCGCCCACTTTAAAAGGGGTGCAAATGGCAGCATCTGTATCAGATTTAGCTTTTTTTTTTTTAATTCCTTTTTAGTTGGTGATGAATCTTGTTCTCATCCTGAAGCCCTTTGTAAAACAGAAAATACTAATGTTCAGAACTAGGGATTCCGGAATGCTTCTGATTGTATTTAGGAGCAAATGCTTTTTGGAGGTTTTGGGAGGAGCACTAGGCAGATTGGCAAACAATCTATTATTTAAAAGCACTTCTGCTTTTACTGCCATTAGGCCTTTTTACTTTAGGAGACATTAAGCTGTTCCTAAACAGACAACCTTCAGTATTTGCTGTGTTCAGCACAATATGCACCCTCTGTAAACTGTGTCTGTCAGCTGGCCGGACTGATTTGTGTGTGTGTGTTTTTTTTTTTTTTTTTCCTCTCTTTCATCCTTTTTTTCTCTTCAGCTCTCAGTTTACATTTCATTTGCCATTCATGGCTGCAAAAAAGAACTAGTTTGAGGTCACCCCATTAGCTTAGGTTGTTTCAAGGCCAACATGCCTAGATTTGTTCAAAATGCTGCCTTGTTCAAAGTCTCAGGCGTGTTCACCAAGTCAGTGGCGTATCTGTAATTAATCTGCAGTATGCTGGTGCTATAGAGGGGTTATAATGACATGAATTGGGGGGTGGGAGGGGAAATGAAATACTTGGAAAGTTTGGGAAGGGTGAAAAAGCAGCCTGCAACAGCTTTGATGAAAGAAATGGTTGTGGCAAAGCTGAAAAGTGTTTGAATTTTTCTTCAAGTAATGGAGGAAGTTGTTTTTTTTTTCTCTCATTAAAATGTACAGATTTATCTAGTTCCTCTGTAAATTAGAATTTTTGTTTTGTAAAGCAGTCCAACTAAAGTGTTGGAATAAAATCCTGTGATATTTCTGGTAGTGCTTTAGTGTGTCAAAAAATGTGCTGTATGTTAAGTCTCAATTAAGTCTTTTTACAAAAATAAAAAAATGAATTTCTATTTGTGTATCTAACTTTCATTCCATAAGAATTTTTTTGGTGCATGTATGTGTACTTAACTATTGATTTGCATGTCTGCTCACTTAGACGGACGGGCACTGAGATGCAGAATTCTTTGTTTTCATGGTGGGGCATATCTTTGTCCTATTCTGCAAATGGCCATTGAAAAGGTGCATGTGAGTGAGTAGAACCAAATTACTCTGCTTTAGATTAACAATGGATAATTAAATGATTTTTATTTTCTCCTCAGGACACCTCTTGGCGGCATAACTTGGAATTTTCTGTGAAGAAAAATTACAATTGCAAAGTCGTATCGTGATTCTTCTCTATTGCTGTAGTCTGAAGTTATTGGGTACTGGGATGCCAGTTAACATACAGTTGTGCTTGAAAGTTTGTGAACCCTTTAGAATTTTCTGTATTTCTGCATAAATATGACCTAAAACATCATCAGATTTTCACTCAAGTCCTAAAAGTAGATAAAAAAAAGTAGAAACCAGTTAAACAAATGAGACAAAAATATTATACTTGGTCATTTATTTATTATTGAAACCCCACCCCCCTCCCTTTGCAGCAATAACTGCAACTAAACATTTCCAGTAACTTTTGATCATTACTGCACACCGGCTTGGAGAAATTTTAGCCCATTCCTCTGTACAGAACAGATTTAAACTCTGGGATGTTGGTGGGTTTCCTCACATTAAGTGCTCACTTCAGGTCCTTCCACAACATTTCGATCAGATTAAGGTCAGGACTTTGACTTGGTCATTCCAAAACATTAACTTTATTCTTCTTTAACTATTCTTTGGTAGAACGACTTGTGTGCTTAGGGTCATTGTCTTGCCGCATGAGCCACCTTCTCTTGAGATTCAGTTCATGGACAGATGTCCTGACATTTTCCTTTAGAATTCTCTGATATAATTTAGAATTTATTGTTCCATCAATGAAGGCAAGCCATCCTGGTCCAGATGCAGCAAAACAGGCCCAAACCATGATACTACCACCACCATGTTTCACAGATGGGATAAGGTTCTTATGCTGGAATGCAGTGTTTTCCTTTCTCCAAACATAACGCTTTTCATTTTAAACCATAAAGTTCTATTATGGTCTCATCCGTCCACAAAACATTCTTCCAATAGCCTTCTGGTTTGTCCACATGAGCTTTAGCAAACTGCAGACAAGCGCAATGTTTTATTTTGGAGAGCAGTGGCTTTCTCCTTGCAACCCTGCCATGCACACCACTGTTGTTCAGTGTTATCCTGATATTGAACTCATGAACATTAGCCAATGTGAGAGAAGCCTTCAGTTACTTAGATGTTACCCTGGGGTCCTTTGTGACTGCGCCGAAATTTTACACACCTTGCTCTTGGAGTGATCTTTGTTGGTCGAACACTCCTGGGGAGGGTAACAATGGTCTTGAATTTCTATATAGAATAGTCTGTCTGACTGTAGATTGGTGGAGTCCAAACTCTTTAGAGATGGTTTTGTAACCTTTTCCGGCCTGATGAACATCAACAACTCTTTTTCTGAGGTCCTCAGAAATCTCCTTTGTTCATGCCATGATACACTTCCATAAACATGTGTTGTGAAGAGCAGACTTTGATAGATTCCTGTTCTTTAAATAGCACAGGGTGCCCACTCACACCTGATTGTCATCCTATTGATTGAAAACACCTGACTCTAATTTTACCTTCAAACTAACTGCTAATCCTAGAGGTTCACAAACTTTTTGCCACTCACAAATATGTAATATTCGATCATTTTCCTCAATAAGTAAATGACCAAGTATAATATTTTTGTTTCATTTGTTTAACTGGTTTCTCTTTATCTACTTTTAGGACTTGAGTGAAAATCTGATGATGTTTTAGGTCATATTTATGCAGAAATATAGAAAATTCTAAAGGGTTCACAAACTTTCAAGCACAACTATAACATTGCTAAGCAAAGAAAGTTTAAAATGCATGTCTGATGTTATGGAATTTGCTTAACTTGAGCATATTTTAGTTACGTATTCATAAGTCTGTGCATGGTGCAGCATGATTAACCTTTTTTTATCTCCTTGTTTTGCTAAGCTTTGATGTTCTCAGCTTTTTATTGATGATGTTATATATTGTCATTCTCAAGACACACCAGGTAGGTAACAAAGTTGCCTTTTACAGATGCGGGACATGATTTTTAATTACAAGGATCAAAGTGTAATACTGCTGTTTTTGCCTGAGGGGTTTATGTGTAGGACATGCCATGGGCTAGTGTGGATTGAACTACAAATAGCACCTTTTAAAATATTCAAAATAAGATTTGATTGTTTCTTGGTGTTTAAGTCTGCCCTTTAATCTTTAGAATATAAGCTTGGCAACTCTTGCCTTATCTAGAAAACTGAAGCATGATGTTATTTCAAACTGCATTCTTTGCAGGCATAGATATGTCTTGTAGCCAGCCCTGATATTTGTATAGGTTTAGAGAGTAATGTAAAAGTAAAGCATTTCTTGATGTGGTTACTTCTCAGATATTAAAATGGAATTACTTTACTTATTACTTCCTGGAAAAAAAACAAGTAGTAATTTTAAATTACTACTTTTAAATTATTAAATTACTTTCTTTGGGAAACTGGTTACCACATAGTACACTCCATTACTCTACTTTTACTTGTGATACCTAAAAGAAGGGGTATGAAATACATGATGTACTTCTAATTTCTAAAATGTTCATCCCATACATATGAAATTGATCTTGGATTGAAGCTAATTTACTGTACTTTAATGTCATAATCATTGCATGACCATTTTTGAATAGAAGGCATGGAAACAGAGCTAGAAAAAAAATTTGCAATGTTGCAAGCTGTACATTACAGTATATATTATGTCCACCTATACTTCTCAAACATTTCATAAGAGAACTGCAGAGGGAATGTAACACTGGATGGAATGCTTATCTATCATAGGTCACACTCATTCATTACATTTATTTATTTGGCTGACGCCTTTATCCAAGGTGACTTAAAACATTTTATGATACAATTGGTTCCAATTCTTTCGGTTTTCCAATTGGAGCACAGGCAGGTCGAGAGACATGCTCATAGTCAGAGTGTCAGTAAAGTGATTTGAACCCACAACCTCAGGGTCTGACGTCCAAAGTCTTAACCACTACACTACACTGCCAAACAAGGCCAGGTTGGTATTGCCAATCAACCTTCTAGAATGAGACATGAATCCTGAATTCTTTCTGAAAACCAACCCATGTGGACAAAGGGAGGTTGTGCAATGTGCACACATATGACATCCATCACCAAGAGTGGTGAGGAAGCAGTGTTAACCACTCTGCTGGCACAATAGTAAAATGCCAATAATAAATATATTTAAGTGGAAACCATTCTGTTTAGAAATAAAGTATAATTCCATTGTAATGCATTAATTAGTCACTCTTGCCACACCATTCCAGGTTCATATTCCAAACCCACGCACCATCTGTGTGTCTTCCTCTCATGCACCTAAAGGTGTGCTTGTTTGGTTAATTGGGCCAGTTTTCTAAATTGTGGTTTTTGTTGCTACAATTTTTTTTGTTTTGCCGAAGATCCTGAATTTCAGTTTCAAATTATTTTTGTATAGCACTCTTTACTAAGTGCAGGCTCAAAATGCTCACACAAGTATATGTTACAGTACGATAATGGAAATAGTTCAATGATACATCATATACATACTGTGCATAAACATACAAATTGGATTAAACCTGCAATAAAAGAGTACATTTCAAATTGATTAATGGTAACATAAGCCTATGACTGATAAAATAGCATATGAGCAGCTAACAACAAAGGAGAGGAAAACAGAAAAAATCCAATAAATAGCATTTATTTAGAAAGTACATTTTTGGGAGAATCACTGCTCACTTTAAACGGTGAAATAACTTTTTACATGTATTTTAAAAGAGAAACACCTATTTATCTCTATATATCTATATAATATTATATGAGAGAGAGAGAATATATACAAGATATGTGATTAGCATGGTAGTGGTAGTGAATCAGGAGCTTTGTCTTTCCTTATATAAAATAGTTAAACAGGTAGAGAGCACCACATTTACTGACTAACAGACACCTTAAAGGCAGCAATGGTGTTAAACAAAATACATGCAATGAAAACTGAAATATATGTAGAGGAGGTATAAAACAAAATGGATGGAAAAAACATATCTGAGATGTTTCTGAGACATAGCTAGTCATGAAATTGTTTTTTTTTTTAAATCAAGGTTTCAGATTTCATCCATTAATCTCTAACAACTCCTTGACCCTAATGATAGTGTAATACATGCAGCTAAAGGTGTGGCTGTGAAATAGGTGGACTGACTAGGTTGACTTCTGGCTGATTTTAACAGAAAAATACATTTACTTGATTGTTGTTTTGTTGAAAAACCTACTTTATCGTCATTCTGAATTTTCTAACTTATGGCCTCATCCATCTGATAAACTTAATTATTGTTTAGCTCATTTAATATTAAAATTGTTGTTGGTTCCATTTGTAATTGATAAAGCAATTGCTGAAAATTTAAGTATATTATGTGCACAAAATAAAACCTTCTATAGTCAAATTAACAGAGCTCTGAATTAATGCTGGTAAAATATTAGATTGGTTTATATATAAAAAATGTGGGTGTGTGAGTATATAATATTTTGTAAACCAAAAAAGGTCTCTTCATTTGTTTAAAAGAAAATGTATATGTATTATACACAGCATCTTTTCTCTAGATTCTGGCCAAACCCTGTGAGAAGATGTTGCTTTTAATAGGCATAAACTATAAAGAAGAGAGATTTTCTCAGACACAAAAATGCTACTTATTGTGAAATGCGAGTACGGTACATGTTATATTGAGTAGTTGTGTATGTTTGTATGTGTTCTTAATGTGTATTTATACACATTCTAAGTTACATTTAAGAAGACTGCTTAGTTGATTCATTTGGGATAAACATATTTGGAAACATTGTTAACATTGTTAAAGCAGTAAAATGTCTCTCTATTATAATAAACAAATCTTGGTGAGAGAGACAAGACGTGACTTTCTCAGAAAGACACTTTCACATCCCGCGAGACTAGACTTTGAGCCAAGAGATTTAACCACGCCAGGGGCCAGATATAAAAGGCAAAGATTAGATGACAAAGTAGAATGTTGTAAAGAATTCAAAAACGTTGCCACGATACACATGCAGAGCAGGTTAGAGACAATGGAAGTATGAAAATTTGAAAGTCTCAAAAAAACGATAGTAAAGATCACATTAGCGCAAACAAATGGAAATTACTACTTGGTGAAATAATGGAACAGTGAAAAGAGATTGAATATATTATTCAGATTTAAACTAAGTCAGAGACTTGTAGATCGTCTAATTTGTGTTGCCATCAGGGAAAAGTAGTGTTTCTTCCCAATGAAGAGGCGTATCCACTAGAATTAAAAGATGTTGTTTGGTGAAAGTGAAATCCCGCAAGAGAAAATTTCAAGCCCCACGAGACAAGACTTTATGCAAAGAGATTTGGAAAAGTCTTGCCCACATCTAAAACATTTACAACCACGCACATGGTACAATTTCTTATTTGTGTGAATGTTATTGTTAGACACAGTTTGTATAGAGAGAAAGAAATGATATTCACTCATGGACAGTTGCACGTTGCGTTGTGACGATGTAATTTCAAACACGGAATCAAAATTCAATACGATATTGACGAAAAAGTAAAAGCGAGAAGAGATTGAATATATGGGCATAGGTGATATGACAGAAGTATGCAGAGGATGTCTGGGGGAAAAGAAAGACAAGGCAGTGAGACAAAAGGACAGCTGCTGTACAGGCTTTTAAATGTCTGAAGCACTGCATGAAATGCAGATCACACAGCAGCAGCATGGAGCAAATAGAAAAAAAAAAAAGAAAAAAGTTTCCCATTGTATCGCTGTTTTAAGAGGGGGATTCGGAGGAGCAACCTTGTCTCCTTGAGGTGGATTCAGCACCCCTCTTCATAACGTGACCGGCAGAGATGCGAAGTGGCTGGCGCATAGAGAAGCCACAGGGTTGGCAAGCGAAGCAAGCAGGGGGGCAAAGCCCCGTAGTATAATAAAAATGACTGACCAGTTATTCTTGAATGTAATACAGTGAGCAGCGAATGAGGGATGAAACAACAAAATTATAGATTGTGCTTTTTCAGCCATCGTACCTTGAAGATAACAATGCAGATATTGGTCTTCAGCAAAACAGCTTGTATTAATTAGCTTTAACAAGAAGCTATGGGTATAAAAAAACCCAAATTTTTCCTTGTATAAATAAACTGATATTATTTGTAAAACTGTTTATCTTTGCATTGGAATAGAGTACTGGTTCACTAATAAAAAGAAGCAGAACTTTTGTTCCCTTTGTCTTATCGTGTGCCTATCAGGATGAACTATTGACTATGGACACAGATATGGCATGCAGACAAATTTAATATTATATGATGTATATGTAGAATTGATTTCTTTTTCCCATCATTTCATTGTTATGAGAAACTAGCATTTTCATTGTGAAATTAAGTAACCCTTGATATGTAGAGTAAGAAAGAGAATGTTAATTCTGTACAGCTATAATGGATAATGAAAGGTTTTGCTTATGTTCCCTTTAAAATGACATGTTAAAATATATTAGAATATAATTATCTATCACTCCTGCAAATAGTTTAAATCTTGAGATATTAAAATGTAGATTTATACCTGAATAATAGTTTGTATTCAGAAAAGAGAAGTTGGGAATGTGAAGCCTAAATGTTTTTCCCTTATTTATCTTTTCTAAAAGTTTAATTGAAATCTACTGGTCAGTCTTTGACTCCTGTTTGCTAAATGACTGCTGTTTTCTGGGGGACACTAGGGCTATATAAACTCCTAGATTTTGGGCTGCCAGAATGCCTGTGTGCACTGGTCACTCCTCTATTTCAGAAAGTATGGTAAATATGGAAAAATATGTGTAATTTAGAGTAACAGACTGGACATATTCATAATTCCTACAGAGACCTCCATAGATCATAGCTCTTAGATAATACCCTTAATGCATTTCTGTTTCTTTCTATTGATTTTTGCTTCTTTCACTGGACCTTTTTGTGTTATTTGTAAATATAATTTCAACATGTAGCTGTTATCAGATTAAGTTAATAGAACTTGTCTCAGGACTTTCCCTGGTTGATGTACATTGGCTCCTTGTTCCCTCCTGCTATGGTTTAACAATATCTTTTACAACATACATTTTGCACTAATTACAACTCCTAGAAAACCTGACACAGGTGTCAAAAGGGTGGCTATACATACACACATATACCATTTTTGTGACACGTTTTCCAGATGAGTAGAGGGCACATCAAAGGCCTCAAGCAGATTCAGCTATACTGGTTAAGCGCTTAATAAAGAATTTGTGAACAAAAATCAAAATTAATTACAAAAAGGGGAAAAAGCTTCACTTCTAAACTTTTTTTTCTTTTTGCAATTTCTCAGAATGAAAGACCTACAAACTTCTAAGGGTAGCAATGCAATATCTTATTTCATTTGTCAATTGCCGTTTTCTTACCATTATCACTAGACTATTGTCTAAGTGGTACTTCAGTGGGTGTAGTAACACAGTCTGTTCCAACTCCGGTTTAAGACAGAGGCTTTTTAAGTAATCAACATAAGTTGGAACACCTGTGCAAATTTTTGCTTCACCTTGCAAAGCTCAATTTACTTTAACTGCTGCAGAACATCTGTGCATTGTAACCTGTCAGTTGTTCCCTGAAGAAGGGCCATTTGTAATACTCTGATATTTACTTTTATTTTCGGTTTTTGCTAACCTAAACTTTAAATCTAAACCTCTGGCAGTTTTACTGCTTACCTGTTAACCATTTTAGGTCATTAATTGCATTTCAACTGATTAAATTTGAAGGAAAACTGACTTGTTGTAAAACTTTTGACTGGTTGGTTTGTGTATGTGTCATGTGTGTATGTGTGTCTGCAAATTGAAGAACTGAAAATTACTCCTCCATCTTAGGCTTCAAATCACTTGAATGATGCATGTATCAAAATTAATTACATGATTTAAGAATGAACTGACATGGTAGAGTTAAAACACTAACAAGCCATGAAATGAAATAAGATCTATTACTGGTAAGTATTGGCTTCTTATTAAGCAACTGGGTTGGAACAAAAACCTGCAGCCACTGTGGCCTCCAGGATCCGAGTTTGTCCACCTCAGGATAGACAAACAGACGTCTATATTAAAAAAACATTACTCTTGTCCAGGGGGTTCCAGGTTCAGTCTTGGAATACCACTGTGGCTGGAGGTTTTCATGTTAACCAGTTTCACAAATAAATGGTCCAGTTTTATTTTTTAATGATCTAATCGTTTAATTAGTTTTTTCTTCTCTTGTTTTACATGCAGAAATAGGTGCTAGTATAATTGTATGTAAACAAAATTTAGAAATGTGCATGTTTGGCCATATCTTTACATGTTAAACTTCTTGTACCATATTTTTAATTCACCTTTTCCTGTGAAATTTAATGGTATGCAAATACTGACAATTAGTGATATGCAGTATAGATACTGGGGCAAATGACACTGAATGTTAAAGGAAAGCAGATATTTCAGTAATAAATTCACTTGAGATAATTAATAAGGAAAAGGCTTAAATGGCCAGAATATAAAAAAAATTGCAAAATCTTAAAAAGCAAGAACAATCATTAAAGTCACATACTCACAAATGCTTCTACGTTTCCATAAAATGTAGCAACCCCATTGTGTAACTTATGGGGGGAAAAAAAGGCAAAAAGTAGGAAATAACAGATTGTTGAATAAAAGCAGGAGTCAAGTTAAAATGAGAAGGTGGGTGGGTTAAAACACTTTCAGTTAAGGTGAATTTGGGTGCCCCTTAGTTGAGCAATTAATTACTAATTTGCAACATTAAAGCAGCTCTACTGTGTCATCTCATTTGCTCCTGTATCTGTACTGCTCATCACTAATTGTCGGTATATGGGTAGAATCAGGGCGTAAACACCACAGACAAAGGCATGTTATAAAAAAAGAAGGCAAAGAAAGTTAACACTTGATAGAGCAAAACATGCACATTTCTTTACATGTAAAAGGTACATGGTTATTTCTGAATGCAAAATGACAGAAGACTAAACAATGCGATCATTTAGAAGCAAGACTGAACCTTTTACTTGTGAAACTGGATGTAATGAAAACCTGGAGCCAGAGTGCAACCTCGGGACTGAATTTGGGGAACCCCTGCCGTAGTCTACTTTTGAAACGGGAGATTTTAACCGTTAACCTCTTCAGAATTTCAACCGATTTATGTTATTAATATGGGAAAGGCCAAGCGGAATTGTACGTTTATCGGTTTGACTAAAGGAGAGGGTGTAGTGGGTGTGGTGCAAACCTGCTAGAAAAGATACAATAACAGGATATTACTTATTCTCATGTTAGATCAGTAGTCCACGCTATATGACAATCGAGCAAACATCAGACAGTGCTGCTGAAAAGTTACACTCTCTCGTTCGCGTTTTAAAATGTATCCAAACATCTCGTGTTGATGACTATGGTAGTTTCAACCTCTCTCCAGTTTCATAAATTCTCAGCCGAGCACATTAAACAAGTCCCGTCTAGATTTGTTTTGTGTCTATGGTGCTGCACAGTTCTCTCAAGTTCCGCCCCTCCCCCGACTTGCCGCATTACTTCATGGCACCCACTGCATGTTGGGATGCCGGAGGATTGGACCGGGAGAGCTTCGGTCCGCCTCGTTACCCCCACATCTTCTCCTGACTCTGTTCTCCCGCCCTCCGGCGTCCCCGAGTGAAAGTGTCCGTCCACCTCGGCGTATGTTTCCTGAGAGGGTCAGCAGGTGCAGCAATGGATTGATGCGGAGAGCCACGGGGAGAGGAGGAGTCTCGGGGAGCCTAGACGAGCCTCATTTTGGCAGGGTGAGAGGGTCCGACCGGCTGATTTCACCGTAAAATCTCGACGGCCTTCCCTCAAAACCGGATGCAGCGTCCCACCGCGGTGCTACTCACATTTCGGAGCGGGCCCAACGGAATGCAGAGGTGTGTTGGGTCTTGGTGCATGGAGCCCGGCCTAATCGGAACTGAAATTAGCCCTTGGCACAGCTGCTTGGACCACATCCGTTTTCTTTTTTTTTTTTTTTCTTTTTGACCAAATAAACTTAGGAAGGGATAGTTAGTGATCGAATAAGAGTTTGTTGGAACACGCCTGCGCAGTCATATCGAACTGTACTATAATAGTGTATCCACGGGTGTCTGTGCCTTCGCTCATCCTGATTATTTTCACGTAATGGCTGCATGTCTGGAATTTCAGCAAGTCCTCGACTGACCCTCTCGCTCTCTATCCCCTGCAAGCGGATATGATGCCGAACTGTACTCCGTACAGCGCGTACCTGCGCCCTCTAGTGTCCAGTCATTGTAGATGCAGCTTAGGACCGCACCTTATTCAAGGTCTAGTCAGTTATGGCTTTGGTACAAGCAGCGGTTAGTAACAGGACCGGCTTTGAACTTGTTTATACATAACCAACATCTCGTGCAGGGTTTATATGTTAATGTTGATGCTGTACTTATATGATTGCGCAGAATATATTAAAGGTGTTGACTTTCAGTCTTAAGTTCTTACATTATATGTGTGTTGCAGGAAAACATATCTTCTGTTCAGTGAAATGAACTTTGGTCTGCGTACTTAAGTATTTTAGGAGTGGTTGTATGTGGACTTCTTGGATATGAAGGGAGTTTAGAGTGTACATTTTAAACCTGAAAACCAAAAACAAATCTGCATTTGTACTGTTGTCATCGGATGAAGCATTGTGCACATAAAATTTGTTGGTTTTAATTATAGTGCATATTATCCCCTATTTATTTATTAATTCCTTTTTTTCCAGATCAGTAGTCCTATTTATGTCATATAACCTAATCATTTATTCCATTTTGTGAAACTATACCCAGTTCTGAGTCACACTCTGCTAGAAACTGTCTCAGCAGCTTTGGACTCAAGGTGTAGGCCACCATTAGATGGGATATCAGTCCATTGTAAGGTACACTAGCTTAAACCCAGGTTGACGATTAATCTAACATGCACAACTTGGAAACTGAGAGAAAACTGGAGGGAACTCCTGTATACATAAGGAGAATATGCAAATTCCATTGACCCTGACTGGTTAAAGGGTTCAGCTCAAGTTTTTATACATGTAAAGCAACATTATCTGCTACTGTGCTGCTCTTGAGCTATTTTTTTTTCATTCATTTGTTTATTTTTGAACCTACACAATACAGGACTGTAGGAAACCAAAGAAAATCCAAAAAGCACTGGGCACAAGGTGGGGTACATATATTATAGGGTTCACTCCTTCCTCCCCCACCTAAGTGAAATCACAATAATTATACCAGTTAACCAAACATACATCACTGGGATGTGAAATGATACCAAAATAATCATGAGGCAAACACTCACAGGCTTTCAGTTATATCTAAGTATATTCTATTGTGGTGCTTTTTCTCATTTATTTAATTTTTGCCATTTTGCCAACTTTTGAGGGTTATATGGAGGTTTTTAAAACATACCAATATAAGCATAAATATTAAACTTGTTGCATAAGCATATGTGATTTTTTTTTTTCCAAGAGGTTTCTTTATACTGACTATTTTAAAAAGTATTTGATTTTTGTCTTAATTTTTACAGAATAGGTAATCCACCTGGAGATAAACATGTTTGGTTTTGGGAGACCATCCAGGAAAACCTTGAATTGTTGCTGGAAGAGGTTCTGCTGAGACCATCAGGGTATTTACTCTGTGGTCTGAGTGTGGATCCCAATGCCCCAGTACAGTGACAGGACACTGTGCTCTAAAAATTGGTTCCATCCTTGGGATAAGATGTTAAACCAAAGGCTTGACCTTCTCTAGTCATAAAAGAATTCTGGTTATCTTTCAAAAAGAGCTGAGTGGTATTAGTGTCCTAGCTAAACTGTATATTAAGGCCTGGTCATTCCGCCCACCTGAACATCCCCTGTCCCTTGTAGGCTATTTTTATCACTCCTTCCCCATGTAAACCCAAAGTCTGGGACATAAATGGCTGCCATTGCATCATCCAAGTGAATGGTGCACATTGGTGATGGTTGAAGTGGTTCCCCACTGTCTACGTAAAGCAGTTTGAGTAGGTTAGAGAAGTACTATATAAATGTAATTAATAATAATTGATTTATTGTAAAAAATAAGTTTTTGTTAAGTAAAGTAGTAATGTTCCTAGATGAAGTCCAAATCCAACCCCCCATTGTCTGTTCTGCAAAGTTTCTGAGTTTCAAGTTCAAGCATGGACTTTTGCCTTAATTTAGCATGCACTTTTTCAGTTGTCTTTTTCTGTTTCAATCCAGAAATTAAACACTGCCTTTGTTTATAGGGATTGCATAAGCATGTGTGTATTAATGAGGAAGGAATTAGTTTTATTTTTCTTGGTCTATACAATTTTGCTGTTTCATTTTAATGTTTTATAATTCTAGTTACTGAAGTTATTGCCTTCTAATGGTCTTAAATTTAAGAATATGTACTAGTGTGTGCTCCACTCTTTATTAACTGTTGGCATTTGGTTACATTTAATGGAGCAAGTAACACATCAAAATGATCTGAAAAATGACACACTATGGCAAAACATACTACTCTTTTAAATTTCTTTTAAATATAAATGTACTTTTATTACAAAATAAAAGAAGAAAATGGACAGTTAATCAAGCAATGAGATCACTTAAAGTAAGAGTAACTTTATGAATGTGAAACATAATAGACATGCAAGGGAACAGAGGGATGAACTTCAGAACCACTAGTATATACCAACAACACTGGAAAATTAATCTCCATGCCTATGTTATGCATAGTTCTATGGTTAAAGTCACCGGGCATCTTGCCTGTGTGCTTTCCTCAGGTTGCTAATTTTTAAATCAGTTTTAGTTAATTAATGACTAAATCTGGTGAAAAACACTGCCTTTTTTTCTCCCAGATAGTCAGAGGAACTGCACTGCTGAATTGCCCTAGATGTGCAAAATGTCTCATATGGTATTACTGATACATGATTTTTTTAGGTGCTAAACAGAACACCAAGTCCTGGGAGGATGGAATACCTTCAAGGATCCAAATAATCCTGCTTTCAGGCTCCCTTAACCCTCACCCCCACCACCCCTGGAAGACGCCAGACTTGAAGTAAGGAACTTAATTTAATTTGCAAAGCACGATACTAGGATGTTTTGACAAATTCCATTTTAGAAGGGTAGTACTGTATATATCTATTTTAGAGTAACTCTAAATTGATGCTAGTTGTATGTATTTAAATACTTAGTTATGGATTTATTTATTTATTTTCTTTAGGGTTGCTTGTGGATCTATTGAACAGGCAGGATGGGAAAGAGACGTTGTGTACCCCCACTGGAGGCCAAGCTCGCATCTGGCTGCTGCGGGGTAAAGAAGCCCAAGCTTTGTGGAAACAGCCATGGAGCACCACCAGGCTCCAACTCCAATTCCAGCTCTGGCCCCGGCTCTCAGCAAGGAGGGGAAAGCGGGGTGGGGGGTGTGGGGAACTTAGCCCTTTCCCCCCCACTAGCCCGAATTAACTTGACTCCTGCAGTGGTAAGCCCACTGGCGCTCAGGAATGGAGTAGGGGGCTGTGGGCGTAACCTGGTGGTGAGCGCGGAGATGTGTTTCTACTGCTTTGATGTGCTGTACTGCCATCTGCACGGGTATCCCCAGCCCTGCCCCCCACGCTTCACCAATGACCCATAGTGAGTATTGAGCCCATGCTCATTTTTGGCACTGCATACATAACTTCACATGCAGATCTTTTAAAAGTGACCTGAAGAACATTTTGACATTTGTGAGACTCTGGGAGATTTTGGAAATTTGGCAAAACTACAGTTCTCTCTTTAGCAACTGTAAAATTTAGAGTTACTATTGCATAGTAGGACAGTTGCTGAGTCTCCTCCTTTGTTTTGTCCAAGTACAAAGCCTTTTTACAATACATATTTAATTGCTTTTATTGGCCGATGGATGGGCAATTTACAGTATCAATATGGCAAAGTTGCAGGACTGGTAACCAAAAGGTTGCTATTTCGTTCTCCACAACTCATATGTTTAATGGTATTTCCTCTGAAATTTTAATTTATTGTGTAAATACATCTTTTTCCAGTCTGGTAGTTTCAGCTTAATCCAAATATAGTTTTAAAGCCCCTGCTTCCCATTCAACATTCAAGGCATGATATGCATGATGGGTAGTGAAACCTCTTCTTCAGTGGTATAATTATATGCTTTATGTACGCCTTACATACAGAGTATTGTTCTCTTTGAATTGGGAAATGATTTCCTTTATAATATGCAGTTTAGCAAAGTGTGTCTTCTTGGCAGTGGCATGAGAAATTCATATGCTCATTCTCATTAAACGTGTATCCTTATGCCAGTGCCTTAGGGTTGTGGGAGGAAAACCAGGGTATCTGGACAACAGCACACACATGAAAATAGAAAAAGCAGGCTCCACACAGACAGTAACAAGGTTGGAATTTCAATTAATTGTCTTAGAGCTATGGAGCAGCAGCACTAAAACATGCAGTAATATCCAGTTATAAATGTAATCTGTAGTTGTGTCACATTGTTGAACCAACAGCAAATATAACATCATGTCTATATATGTAGAGGGCTGTGTATGTCCTGTGTCCATTTTCTAAATATCAAAAGCGTCTAGATAAATTGAAGTTGTTTTGAATAATACTGTATATTAACAGAATGGGTAAAATAGTCTGATTTCATCCATCCATTATCCAACCCGCTATATCCTAACTACAGGGTCACATGGGGTCTGCGGGAGTCAATCCCAGCCAACACAGGGCCCACTGCAGGGCAAATTAATCTGATTACACTACGTTTTTATAGTCTGTCAAACGTGCAATTTTTACATTGTTTATTACCCATTTTTTAGGTGTGTTTTTTTTTTTTGCCTACTTATCAGATTGTAAGGACCTGATGGAAATTTGAAGTGCTGTTGCATCACAGGGTATTGAGTTTATATGAACATCATACCCATCTAGCAATTTAATCTTGCATTCTAAGATTAACCCTTCTGCTCTAAGGTGTTTTTGGCATTATTGTGCTTAAATTACATTCCCAAAATAAATGGCTATTATTCTACTTATGTAAAAATGGAGCTGCAGATGGCTGAAGAGTAGTGACTACCGCACTCCAAATTTAAAAAAAAGTATATGATTAAAAACCATTGTTTACACCAATATCAACTAAATAGAACACACAAAAAATTTGGAACTTTAAGGATTTTTCTCCAAAAATTGGATTTTACAGTACGGAACCTAGACATTTTATGATGCACAAACATTAAATCATGTTTTTTTTCTTTTGTGTCCCAGCCTGTCATCTATCATTTTGCAAAGTTTAGATGTCATATTGCAAAGTTATTATACAAGGCTTTGGTATAGTGGATCTGCAGCTAGGAAAGCAGTGCTCCATTTTTAAAAGAATAATCGAGCCCAAAGAAAGTTCAGGCACCAATAGGGCACTGGTGTGTGCGAGCATGTTTTGCTCTGCCATTTATTGAGGAGCTGACTGAGCATGCCGCATACACATGCGGAGATAGGCGGATCGGTCAGGTGCCTCAATTATGTTGCAGAGGGAGCAGTTCATCGCTCCCATGCCCAATTAGGAAGCAGAGTAAATAAGGAACCTGCATGGGACAGAAATGAAAAAGGAAAAGCAAAACAGAAAAATGCAGAAAGAGTGGAATTTTGCTGCATCAACTAAAAAAATTACAGAAACAAGTTTGTTTTATTTATATATTTGTTTGTTTCAATAATCTCCTTTTTTAATAGCACAATTGATGTTTTTCTCAAATGCTATGGTTTTTCCAAGGCATGTTTTTAAAGACACGTGAGACCCAACACTTATAGAAAAGGAGCACAAAAATGAGTTTAATTGTTCAATGTAATAAACACACCAGCTGTTGATACCAAAAAACGAGTTCTACACAAAAAGTTACAAAGAGAAAAACAATGCATGTTTAATATTTTGCTATGTTGATTCATCTGAACATATTACACATTTGCCGGAGTCCCTGCAGGAAACCCATGTCCACTATAATTGTGGTCTTCCTCCTATTGTAACTTTAATCTGACAGATTTTTTTAAACCACTTTATTTGGAACGAGTACAGTTTATACCATCAAGTTGACAAATTCAGTGTCTTTGAGAATCTTCAACCTTTAAGAGAAAACATGCTAGTACTTTGGCAAATTTTGGAACTTTTTTTTCAGTTAGTCATGCACTAATGAAAAGATTTAAGTCACACACATGCCTGAACATATTGCCAGGTGGCAAGTGGTGTTGCTTATGTAAGTGCTTTATAAAATGTAAAATAGCCTTTTTTAAATTTGATGCCTTTTTAAAAATTGTTAACAGAAAACTATTAATCTGCATTATAAAAATGAATGATTTTGTAACAAAGAACATTAACATATCGTTTATAATGTTGTTACTGTCACATTTACAGAGTATAGTAAAATTCTTATTTGCACTTGCTAATTAACGTGCAACACATCGGTACTCTCCAGTGCCATGATAAACATGTATAACTACCTTACCTCATATTTCAGAAGCCAGAAATAAAATATTACACAATTTCCTTTTGCTCTGATTGTAATTAAGAAGCTGAAATACTTTTTACGGTATAGAAATGCACTTTTGATTAGCTAAATCACACCATTGGTGACTTTTTTTTTTTAGTTATAACCTGATCTCCTTAATATATGAATTAAATCAATTTATGAAATCATTTACTAATCCCCCTTTGAGCCTGAAGGCTTTCACCATTGCCTTTGATTCAAGTTTTTCAATTACAGTATTAGTAAACTTACTGTTTAAAGGTATGAAGTACATAAACGAGGAGCTAGTTTAAATGAATAGTAAATTAGCATTTAATCATTGAGTTAGTACACATGTACAGCATACACTATTTAATATGTTGGTGTGAACATCTCAGTAAAGCTTAAAAAATGAATCAGTGGTTGAGTTATTGTAGACTTAGACCTGTTGGTAAGTGAACAGAGAAGAATCAAAGATCTTCTTCAAAGAAAAAAAAATAAAACTTCAAACAGACCCAACATTTACTGCTAAGTCCATTTATTGTAGATTATTTTTTTTTTTTTTTTTGCTGTCTTTCCCAGTCATTGTCAGATTCACCCAGGAAGCCTGAGCAAAACAACAGAGTGTTAATGTAGGTGGCAGTAAATGTGTTGTATCTGTGTTCATTTTCGTTGCGTAATTCCATTATTAGTTGTCATTAACCCTCTTGTTTGAAGTAGGGTCATTTTTCTCATATTTTGTTCCAATAAAAATATTACTTTGTAGCAAATTGAAAAATGTGCTGAAATGTATTACATTCTGATGACTGGCACTTGGCTCATGTAAATCGTATCCCTACAGCTTTCCTTTACTGATATGACTGAATGGAATTTGGAAGTCAAAAAGCTGTCAGTGTTGTGTGCTTCTCTACTATTTATGATAGACCACTACAACTATACTTTTTGATCTAAACTTTTCCAGATAGAATCATGCACTGTTCACTATTTGAGTGTGTCTGAACTGTATTATACATTACAGACTAACAAAATATTTTAGCAGCTGGGTTGAATTCTGCCTTTCCCTTCTAGCCCTTTGTTTGTGACCTGGAAGACTGGTAGGGACAAGCGCCTGCGTGGCTGCATTGGGACCTTTTCAGCCATGAACTTGCACTCTGGACTCAGGGAATATACTCTAACCAGGTAGGAGGACCTTTTTAAAGTTATTTTTTAATATAAAAATATTTATGTTTAAATTGCATTTTAAGCTAGATAATACTACTATGGAAGAGGTTAATTGGGCTCCTGTGGTCAGATTGTAGTGGTAATTAATTGCTTTATTATCCACTGAAGTAACATTGAAATAGCTTTCACAGTTACATAAAACTAGTCACCACTCTAATTTAATAAGATTTTATCAAGAGCTTCTAAGAATAATATGATATTTAAAAAGAAATGAGGAAATAGATTCTTGCACAATCTTAAATTTCAATTTAGTATGCCCTGTTTAATAACACTTTATATTTCTGAAAAGTCCAGGTGCATGTTGTTAAAAGGAATCACCTTTTCCTTAGATTTTATTTTGAATCTTAACAACAATGTTGAGAACCTCTTGCCAGATTTCTTTTATAAACTATGTGCTTTTGTGTAAGCTGTTACCTTATAAATCCCATAACATTGCAACTTCTCTATACATGCAGGTGTAACAAGAAATCTGAATAATGTCTGATCATATTCAGCAATCAATATGGACTGAAAGCCTTTTAAATTGGGCATTCTTTTTCAGCAAGTGTTAATGTGAGTTCTGTTTGGTTGTAACAAGCTGTAATGGGTTGCCTAAGCCAGTGTTTTTCTGTCACATGGTCGCCATCCAGGTTGCCGCAACCAGGTTGAGAGATGCCTACACAATCAGCAGTACTGTGGAATGTTTTCACATTTCTAAGTGAGCTCAGCTATTGAACTTCAGAAAAATGTGTACCATGCTTAGCTTCCTGCCATTACTAAGTTCAGTGTTCATTCAGCCTTTTTATTGCTTAGAATTATTCACATCACAGCAGAATATTAGCCTTCGCAAACTTGTCAGATTCATAATTAATGAATCTGTGCCCTTGGACTTCTACATAGTAAAGTAATTTTTCCTAGACAATTTATAAATGTCAAATGTTATTTGTGTTTTGTTATTAAGTACCAGTACTACTATGGAAAGCACTGTGCGTTATCTTTTGTCTTTTAGAAAACTTTAACTTTTATACAGGTATTTGGTTTGCCAACCTTACATTTTTACATTGTTGATGCCATACCATTGGATAAGATGCATCCCTAGACAGAAACTTAAACTGTAAATTACCTGTTTTGGCTTGAGGATTTTTGCAACTTAAGGCAAACATACTTTTTTGCTGACATATTATTTAAGAATGTGTATTATTTTTAAGAATAAATGTTAATAAGTGATTGATTTTTATGTCCATAAAGAGAAATCCATAATCAAAAGCAATGTTTTCAATGCAACATACACATTAAAGGAAAAAAGTTTTGTTTTTTTTTAATTCCTAATTATGGGTTTGGGATTTACAATGGGTTTAAAATGTGTTTTACTATGAGAGTTGAAGGTAGCATATTACTACTACTTATTATTTGGCTAATGCCTTTATCCAAGGCAACTTGCAACATTTAAGAGATGCTTTTGGTTACATTTGTTTTGTGTTTTTTTTTCCAGTTGGAGCACAGACAGGTGAAGTGACTTGCTCATGATTACACTGTGTCAATAGCTGGATTTAAACCTTAAGCTTATAAGTGACTTTGCATCTGGGATCATAGAGAGTGTATCTTTAGTGCACACACACCACAAAACTGATGGCATCAGTATGGTTTGTATTCCTTTGAAAGACTGGTGCACTGTGTATGGTTGGTTCTTGTCAAGATGAACACTTGATTCCACAACTCTGAAATAGATTGAGATGGTTAGATGATTGATGAATACTTGTTAGTGTCATATTCACTAAGTAGTTACAATTGTTTATACAATATTTCATGGTAGTCAATCAAGTATTATCTGCTTTAATTTTTGCCATTTAACCAAATCCAAAACAAATGTATAAAGTAATGCATTAATAATGAATAAGGTGAAAGAAACACAAGTGGCATTTAAAAGACTTGATGCCTGACTAGTGATAAAGCTAAGTAAATATGAAATGATAAATTAGTAGTATAGCTATGGGGATGCTGTGGGTAGTGATGCTGCCTCATGTTTCCATCATCCTGGTTTTGATGTCTGTACTTTGATGTTTCTCTGAGTTTGCACATGCTCTCCATATTTACTTGGGGATTTTCTCCTACACACCTCCAAGACATGCAGATTAGGCCAACTGGCAATTCCTGATTGGCCCAGTGTGCATGTGATGGACTGATGCACTGTGTAGGGATGTTTTCCTGCCTTGTGTGCAGTGCTGCTGGGATAGTCAGCAGTCAGCCATTACCATAAATTGTGTAAAGGAGGTCTGATAATGTATTTAAAAATGATTATGGACACCAGTGTAATTTGAAATTGTGTTCTGAAATTTCATGATGAGCAATTTAGAAGAGGTCAGTGTCAGGTAGATGCCATTTTATTTTGCACATCTGGTCTTACACAAAAATGCCTGTCCTTTTCAAACCATACCTCAATATCTTGTGTAACTACAAGTTTTAATATTTTGGAATGTATAAATAATCTCAATATTACTAGCTTTTCTTTTAAAGTTATTTTTTTGTTTTAGCACACCCAAATTTGAACTTAAGTAAAATGACATCAGAGAATGTCGACATTTTGTATGTTGATCAGCATATGTGTGTAATGCCTGTAACACCTAAATAAGACTACATCTGTCTTCCTATAGCTGTTAGAATTGATGCTGTGCATTTTCAACAACATATCAGCATACAGTATTTACCTTTGGTACTAAATATTTAAAAGGTTTACAGTGAGTGTTAAAATAATATAATTGTTCAGTTGCTTGCTATATTTACTGAAATAACGCAAATGTGTTATTCTCTTCCCTCTCTCCTTCTAGTGCCCTTAAAGACAGCCGTTTCCCTCCACTAACCCGGGAGGAACTGCCCAAGCTCTTCTGTTCAGTGTCTTTGCTCACTAATTTTGAAGATGCTGTTGACTACCTGGACTGGGAGGTAAGAGAGACACAGACTTTTAATGTAAATTCATATGTTTTGGCTGTTAAAATTGCCTGAGTTGTGACTTACACTGTCCAATGTTATTTATTTATATACATACATACATACATACAGTGCATCCGGAAAGTATTGACAGCGCATCACTTTTTCCACATTTTATGTTACACCCTTATTCCAAAATGGATTAAATTCATTTTTTTCCTCAGAATTCTGCACATAACACCCCATAATGACAACGTGAAAAAAGCTTACTTGAGATTTTTGCAAATTTATTAAAAATAGAGAAATCACATGTACATAAGTATTCACACCCTTTGCCATGAAGCTCAAAATGGAGCTCAGGTGCATCCTGTTTCCCCTGATCATCCTTAAGATGTTTCTGCAGCTTAATTGGAGTCCACCTGTGGTAAATGCCTTTCCAAATCATGTCCAGTCAAGTGAACACACCTGTCTATATAAGGTCCCACAGTTGACAGTTCATGTCAGAGCACAAGCCAAGCATGAATTCAAAGGAATTGTCTGTAGACCTCTGAGACAGGATTGTCTCGAGGCACAAATCTGGGGAAGGTTACAGAAAAATTTCTGCTGCTTTGAAGGTCAAAATTTGAGCACAGTGGCCTCCATCATCCGTAAGTGGAAGACGTTTCAAACCACCAGGGGCCTCATGTATAATGCCGTGCATAGAACTCACATTATAACGTGGCGTAAGCACAAGAGCCGAAATGTGCTTACGCACAGAAAAATACAGATGCAGGAATCTGTGCGTACTCCAACTTCCACATTCTTCCGCTACATAAATCCCGATCAGCGTGAAAAGTAACGCTCGTGCACGCGCTTTATGTAACGCCCCAACTCCGCCCAGAATTACACCTCTTTGAATATGCAAATGAATATAAATCACCCTTAAGCTCAGCCTTCTGTGAAAAGACAATGGGAAAAGCACGGGGGAAAATATAAGAATTTCAATGAATACCAAGTGGAGGCAAAGGAAAAACATACTATTTGTTCAAATAAACCGTGGTATAATCAACAAAAGGAAGTTGATCGAGTGACATAGCGTGTTGGAGAAACTTGAAAGCTCACATTCACAAAATCACACAATGCCGGAAATAAAAAAGAAGTCGCATATCAAAGTTGCCGTGAAAAGGCGAGTTGTAGCCCACTGTCTGAGTGTCATATGAAAGCTTATTAGGGTACAGAGAAAAAAAAAGGCACACAGTGGGGGTAAAAGCACGAAATGTCAACTTCAATCTTGACATTTCCACTTTAATCACGTAATTTATTTTGTCATTAAAGTAGAACATCATAAACTTCATCTTAAAATCGTTTAATTAACCAGTTTCTCAAATCACATTGTAATTAAAGTAGCATGTTAAATGCTTTGTTTTGTATTTGATCTTCTATGTGGTCTATGTGTGTGAATCACTACTTGCTTCTTAAACCGGCTCTCTTCCTCCAACTGGACACAGATTTCATTACATTTGTGATATTACAGCTCTCTGAATAACTAAAATACTGAGATGTATACGGGATATCATTTTTATGATGATAGGAGTTAAAGCACGTTATTAAACATGAGTTTCACGGCGCAGTGATCGTGTGCGACCTTCGATGAAATAATTTATTGCAGCAGTACTCGGGGGCGGCTCTAGGCTTGTGGTGGCTCTGGGCAGAGGAAGAATCGGTGGCTCCTTCGCCCGCCAATGTCAGTAAGGTAGCATATGCACAGTGGATGGCCATGTCCGTTGCAGACACTGCATAGCCGCCTCGTGCTCATGACACAAGCATTTAACTTTTGCCAAAATTTGTCGCTGCGTTTTTAGCAGTGTTGTTGTTTTTTGTTTTTGTTTTATATTCAATATATTTTGGCATAGCCGCCACTGCAGTCCTTGCTTTTCTTTCCCCAAATACCCAATCATCACACAATCAGCTCTGTAATAGAAGTTAAGCCTTCTTTATGCTTAGAGCGCCGATTCTTCAAAATGTTTAAGGAACATTGCAATATCTTCGTAGTACATGTTTAATTATTCTATCCTTCACGACACTCCCAGTGAAGAATATAGATTATTTAAATGAAGTTAAAGTTTTATCTGTATAATATAATAAACATATTTTGCTGCATTTCACCTTAAAAATGATATCGTCATCATATGTAAATACACGCTTTATAAAGTGGCTCAGGTTGTGCGATATAATAACTGTAGTGCAAGTTTACAGTGGGGTGATTGTACTTATAAGTACAAACAGTTCTACAAGGAGCAATTGATTAAGTGCATTTAAAGTTCTTGGGATGAAACTGTTTCTGAACCGCGAGGTCCGTACAGGAAAGGCTTTGAAACGTTTTGCCGTGGCTGAGGTAGCGTGTCCTTGAAGCTGTATACCGATAATTCTGTTTCTGATAAGCTGCTGCTGTGATTCACACTCAGATACAGTGATATAAATACTCAGAGTGGTGCAGTGAGAGTAATATGGAAAAAGATGATCTGCTGTGGGAACTCCTAATGGGAGGAGCCTGAAAGAAGAAGAAGAAGGAGGAGGAGGAGGAGAAGTGAGAGTAACAACACTAAAGCAGTTATGGTATTTCGAATACTATGGCTATTCCCTGGACCATTATGTTGTTGCAAGTTAATTACAATCAGATGCATTACACTAATAAACAATATGCGGTTAGTTTCAGTGTATTTATAAAGCCGCGTCAGGAAAATAAGGTGTAACCACACAGGAACAGTAGCATTGCTTTGACGCTGGGTGCCTCCAGTCTGCAAAAACAAGCGGAGAAATTGCGTACTACAAGGTATGAGGTACCGTGGAAAAGTGTGTGGCTTTACGCCAAGTGTAGGTTTTATACATCGTGATTTAAACGTGGAAAAGTTCTTAAGCAACATTTCTGTGCGTTTATTAATGAGGCCCCAGTACTCTTCCTAGAGCTTGCTGGCCATCTAAACTGAGCAATCGGGGGAGAAATGCCTTAGTCAGGGAGGTGACCAAGAACCCGATGGTCACTCTGTCAGAGCTCCAGAGGTCCTCTGTGGAGAGAGGAGAACCTTCCAGAAGGACAACCATCTCTGCAGCAATCCACCAATTAGGCCTGTATGGTAGAGTGGCCAGACGAAAGCCACTCCTTAGTTAAAGGCACATGGCAGCCCACCTGGAGTTTGCCATAAGGCCCCTGAATGACTCTCAGACCATGAGAAACAAAATTCTCTGGTCTAATGAGACAAAGATTGAACTCTTTGGTGTGAATGCCAGGCATCACGTTTGGAGGAAACCAGGCACTGCTCATCACCAGGCCAATACCATCCCTACAGTGAAGCATGGTGGTGGCAGCATCATGCTGTGGGGATGTTTTTTATTGGCAGGAACTGGGAGACTAGTCAGGATAAAGGGAAAGATGACTGCAGCAATGTACAGAGACATCCAGGATGAAAACCTGCTCCAGAGCACTCTTGACCTCAGACTGGGGCGACGGTTCATCTTTCAGCAGGACAACGATCCTAAACACACAGCCAAGATATCAAAGGAGTGGCTTCAGGACAACTCCAGATCCCCGACTTGAATCCGATTGAACATCTCTGGAGAGATCTTAAAATGGTTGTGCACCAACACTTCCCATCCAACCTCATCCATCCATCCATCCATCCTCTTCCGCTTATCCGAGGTCGGGTCGCGGGGGCAGCAGCTTAAGCAGAGAGGCCCAGACTTCCCTCTCCCGGCCACTTCTTCCAGCTCTTCCGGAGAATCCCAAAGCTTCCCAGGCCAGCCGGAGACATAGTCCCTCCAGCGTGTCCTGGGTCTTCCCCGGGGCCTCCTCCCGGTTGGACGTGCCCGGAACACCTCACCAGGGAGGCGTCCAGGAGGCATCCTGATCAGATGCCCGAGCCACCTCATCTGACTCCTCTCGATGCGGAGGAGCAGCGGCTCTACTCTGAGCCCCTCCCGGATGACTGAGCTTCTCACCCTGTCTTTAAGGGAAAGCCCAGACACCCTGCGGAGGAAACTCATTTCAGCCGCTTGTATTCGATCTCGTTCTTTCGGTCACTACCCATAGCTCATGACCATAGGTGAGGGTAGGAGCGTAGATCGACTGGTAAATTGAGAGCTTTGCCTTACGGCTCAGCTCCTTTTTCACCACGACAGACCGATGCAGAGCCCGCATCACTGCGGATGCCGCACCGATCCGCCTGTCGATCTCACGCTCCATTCTTCCCTCACTCGTGAACAAGACCCCGAGATACTTGAACTCCTCCACTTGGGGCAGGATCTCTCCCCAACCCTGAGAGGGCACTCCCCCCTTTTCCGCTGAGGACCATGCTCGGATTTGGAGGTGCTGATTCTCATCCCAGCCGCTTCACACTCAGCTGCGAACCGATCCAGAGAGAGCTGAAGATCACGGCCTGATGAAGCAAACAGGACAACATCATCTGCAAAAGCAGTGACCCAATCCTGAGTCCACCAAACCGACCCCTTCACCACCCTGGCTGCGCCTAGAAATTCTGTCCATAAAAGTTATGAACAGAATCGGTGACAAAGGGCAGCCCTGGCGGAGTCCAACTCTCACTGGAAACGGGCTCGACTTACTGCCGCAATGCGGACCAAGCTCTGACACGGTTGTACAGAGACCGAACAGCTCTTATCAGGGGTCCGTACCCCATACTCCCGAGCACCCCCACAGGATTCCCGAGGGACACGGTCAATGCCTTTTCCAAGTCCACAAAACACATGTAGACCGGTCGGGCAAACTCCCATGCACCCTCCAGGACTCTGCTAAGGGTGAAGAGCTGGTCCACTGTTCCGCGACCAGGACCGAAAACCACACTGTTCCTCCTGAATCCGAGGTTCACTATCCGACGGACCCTCCTCTCCAGAACCCCGAATAGACTTTTCCAGGGAGGCTGAGGAGTGTGATCCCTCTATAGTTGGAACACACCCTCCGTCCCCTTTTAAAGAGGGGACCACCACCCGGTCTGCCAATCCAGAGGCACTGTCCCGATGTCCATGCGATGTTGCAGAGACGTGTCAACCAAGACAGTCCTACAACATCCAGAGCCTTAAGGAACTCCGGGCGATCTCATCCACCCCGGGCCCCTGCCACCAAGGAGTTTTTTGACCACCTCGGTGACTTCAGTCCCAGAGATGGGAGAGCCCACCTCAGAGTCCCCAGGCTCTGCTTCCTCATTGGAAGGCATGTTAGTGGGATTGAGGAGGTCTTGAAGTACTCCTCCCACCACCCACAACGCCCGAAGTCGAGGTCAGCAGCGCACCATCCCCACTATATACGGTGTTGACACTGCACTGCTTCCCTCCTGAGACGCGGACGGTGGACCAGAATCTCCTCGAAGCCGTCCAAAGTCGCTCTCCATGGCCTCCAAACTCCTCCCATGCCCGAAGTTTTGCCTCAGCAACAACCGGCCGCGCGTTCGCTTGGCCTGCGGTACCTATCAGCTGCCTCCAGAGACCCACAGGACAAAAAGTCCTATAGGACTCCTTCTTCAGCTTGACGGCATCCCTCACCGCCGTGTCCACCAACGGGTTCGGGATTGCCGCCACGACAGGCACCGACCACCTTGCGGCCACAGCTCCGTCAGCCGCCTCAACAATAGAGGCACGGAACATGGCCCATTCGACTCAATGTCCCCACCTCCCTCGGGGCGGGTTGAAGTTCTGCCGGAGGTGGGAGTTGAAGCTACTTCTGACAGGGGACTCTGCCAGCCGTTCCCAGCAGACCCTCACAACACGCTTGGGCCTACCAGGTCTGACCGCATCTTCCCCACCATCGAAGCCAACTCACCACCAGGTGGTGATCAGTTGACAGCTCCGCCCCTCTCTTCACCCGAGTGTCCAAGACATATGGCCGCAAGTCCGACGACACGACCACAAAGTCGATCATCGACCTGAGGCCTAGGGTGTCCTGGTGCCAAGTGCACATATGAACACCCTTATGCTTGAACATGGTGTTCGTTATGGACAATCCGTGACGAGCACAGAAGTCCAATAACAAAACACCGCGGGTTCAGATCGGGGCCATTCCTCCCAATCACGCCCTTCCAGGTCTCACTGTCATTGCCCACGTGAGCATTGAAGTCTCCCAGCAAAACGAGGGAATCCCCAGAAGGTATGCCCTCTAGCAACCCCTCCAGAGACTCCAAAAGGGTGGATACTCCAAACTGCTGTTCGGCGCATACGCACAAACAACAGTCAGGACCCTTCCCCCACCCGGCGGAGGGAGGCCACCCTCGCCCACCGGGTAAACCCCAATGCACAGGCTCCAGTCGGGGCAATAAGTATGCCCACACCTGGTCGGCGTCTCTCACCGGGGGCAACTCCAGTGTGGTAGAGAGTCCAGCCCCTCTCAAGAAGATTTGTTCCAGAGTCCAAGCTGTGCGTCGAGGTGAGTCCGACTATATCTAGCCGAACCTCTCGACCTCGCACTAGCTCAGGCTCCTTCCCTTCAGAGGGGTGACATTCCACGCCCCAAGAGCCAGTTTCTGTAGCCGAGGATCAGACCGCCAAGGTCCCGCCTTCAGCCACCACCCAACTCACACTGCACCCAACCTCCTTGGCCCCTACCATAGGTGGTGAGCCCATGGGGAGCCCATCCAACCTGATGGAGCTTAAGAGGTGCTGGGAAGAGGAATGGGCGAAACTGGCCAAGGGTAGGTGTGCCAAGCTTGTGGCATCATATTCTAAAAGACTTTTGAGACTGTAATTGCTGCCAAAGGTGCATCAACAAAGTATTAAGCAAAGGCTGTGAATACTTATGTACATGTGATTTCTCAGTTTTTTTTATTTTTAATAAATTTGCAAAAACCTCAAGTAAACTTTTTTCACGTTGTCTTTATGGGGTGTGTAGAATTCTGAGGAAAAAAATGAATTTAATCCATTTTGGAATAAGGCTGTAACATAAAATTTGGAAAAAGTGATGCGCTGTGAATACTTTCCAGCATACATGCACACACACACACAGATATATATATACCTGTATATGTATGTGTATATATATATATATATATATATATATATATATATATATATATATATGTATATATATATATATATATATATATATATATATATATATATATATATATATATATATATATATATATATATATATATATATATATAATATGTAGGTATATATGTTTGTGTGTGTGTGTGCATGTACGCTGGAAATCCACAAAGGGAGAAAATGAATCGCATATCTTGAAATAGTTTTTTATTCCAAACTATGCTGTTGGAAGGAAGGACCCATTGTCTCTGATTTAAGCACATTCAAGTTCAACCAGACACACATTTAAATGGGACTCAGTACAAGTAAAATCCAAGGCTAATACTATAAATACCTTAGTATTGGCTGAATTATGGCTATCCAATGAAAACACCATTAACAGACGTATGGACATAAACACAGCATATGCAGGCTTGAAAAAAAAAACATGCACACAATAGGTAAGACTTTATGACCAACACAATCTGAACCCTACCTCATTAATCATTCACCTACCCTTCCTTCCTTACTTGCAATATATTGCCTTGGATTCCTGTATGTCTAATCGTTTTCCTCTTATGATGTCTCCTGATAGGAGTTGAAAGCTTAGGAATAAAAAAAACTATTTTAAGATTCATGATTCATTTTCTCCCTTTGTAGATTTCCAGCTACAAATCTGTATCACAGATGTTCAGGGGTGGGATATGGAGGTAGTTGTGACAGACAGATGTGGATGCTGTAGGGAGTGATTTTGTATGGTCCTCAATATTATCTATGCAGGAAAACAAACCTTTTTTTGAGTTTGTACAGTTTTTCTGAACTTGCAAATCAGTTTACTTGTACTTGCAAACATTTTCTACGCTTGTCCTTATGCAGGTGGGAGAACATGGAATTCGAATCGAGTTTGTGAATGAAAAAGGCATAAAGCGCACAGCTACTTACCTGCCTGAGGTTGCCAAGGAACAGGGTGGGTTGATGAGGCAAGTTAATATAACAGAGGATGTCATGCTTGAATATGTTGCCACCTGGAACAACCTGGGAGGAAAATCAGAGTTTATTTTTATGTTGCAACTACATTAACAAGCCTTAAGCTCACTAAATTGGAGTTCATCATGTGTACACTGTCATATGGACGCCTCAAAAAATTACTGATTATAATTAAACTATAGACCACAGGTGTTAATTTTTCATTATTTATTATTAGCAATTTGAAATTCTGTAGGCGTATTGTTCACTGATCATCTCTCTCTCTCTCTCTCTCTCTCTCTCTCTCTCTCTCTCTCTCTATATATATATATATATATATATATATATATATATATATAATATACACACACACAATGTCTGCCTGTCTAAATTTTTGACGGCTTTTCACAAGAAAACTACTTAACAGATTTAGATTGGGTTTTTTTTCTATAATTTGCTTGAACATTAAAGTTGATTTTGTGATTTCTCTTATCGTTCTATGAATCATAGTTCGCTTGCAGGAGTGATATATTCGTGCTAATCTGAGATGGGGGCTATGGGCCCGAGAGGATGAGGTAGCATGTCGTCAGGAGTAGGGAGCCAGGCAGGGCCCTCCTCACTGTCCTGTTTCACTACTATGTGGGCAGAGCCACAGGGGATGGCTAGTAAAATGCTAAAATAAATAAAATTTCCTTAAAATACATACTATAACTAATAAAATATGTGCAAAAATATTTATCCATAATACATATTGGCATAAAAGAATCTACAAGCTGCCATATTGTTTCATTTTTTTCCGTAATGTACCTAACTGAAATAAGGCTTAATTAAAAAAGTAGTTTTCACAATTTCTCTAACAACAAAAATATATATAGGTACTAGGGGGCTCTGCCCCCTGGTCGCTTCGCTCGCCCATCCTTGGGTTTGGATTACCAGATATACAATTTAAAGAGATTATTTTCTTGGGAATTGTTACATATGCATTATTCTCACTTTTACTTTTAAACTTTTGTAAAAATAATACTTGTCCTTTATTTCGGGCCTGGGGCTTGGTTACATCTTTTTCTCGCAGGACGTATAACGCTGATTGCATTGTGAAGTGGGGACGGCTGAGCACATGCTAAGGAGATGCCATCGGATCATGTTGTCTTGCTGCTGCTGGGGAGCTACGTGTTCTTCTTGTCGTTGTTTTAAGAGCTGAGAACACTTGACGTGTTTCTACCAAAAGCATTCCAACAACTGCTGAGTTAGATGTCCATGAACTTGTTTTAAATGTTGTCTCACTGCCTTGCCTCGTGGGACGTCAAATTGTCTTCCTTGAAGATCACGTATCGTCTTCCTAGTCTCCCTCCCAAGATTTTTTTTTTTTATAATAGAGAGATTTATATTATTACACAATCAATTAATTGACATTGGCAATTAAACACTCCTTAAATGTAAATATACATGCACTTAAAGGTTTTAATCATTTTAAATCATTAATTACACTACAACTTTTTGCTTTTAAAATATATACTTATACAGGTGTGTTTCCTTCAGTGTATTAACTAGACAGTTGTAATTCTTGAGGTGTAATTCTAAAATGTGGATTGCCATTTTAATTATGTAGTACTTGTTTCTTACCAACCCTTATGCTATTTGAGACACTGAAACAAATAATAAACACAGTACAAATCTTTACCTTGCATAAAGGAGCACTGCAACTAAATTACCATAAAGCTTAGAAAAGTAGGGGCTGAAAATATCGGTTTTGGTGATCAACCTTTTTACTAATTACTGATTGAGTCTTTTTTAGTGAAAACTGGCCAATTCCATTTGGCAGCCGATCAATTGGAGCATCCCTACAAAAAATCCAGGAATTATGGGCATTTACAATCTCTGTATAGAGTATAATTTCAGTTATCATAGAAATAACTGAGTGTTCTGGTTGCTTTTTTTATTCCAGTATGGCTTTTAAGCATAATAATTCATTTACAAAAATGTTGATGTTAATTTTAATGTTAATATTGTTTGAATGTTGACTCAATGACAGTCATTCTGAAGATTAAATATTGGCAGCCAGTAGGAGTAACCTTGGAATACCTCAGCCAAAAATAGTTCGTGTTCTATTTTTTCTAAACTTGCTATCTGTCTGTGCAGACTGGGACCAGGTCCAGACGATTGATTCACTGCTAAGGAAGGGGGGCTTCAAGGCAGCAATAACAAATGAATTTAGGAAAACAATTAAACTAACTCGGTAAGTTGAAAGAATTCAGATATTTACATTTAATAATTAAAAATTAAGCAGCATGACACACTGATCTTTCAGCTGCTTTTGCCAGAACATGCTTTGTTTTTTGGGGTGTATATAGAGTGCAAGCTACTTTTTGCTTTAGAGATCATCAAGACGTGCTGGTTATAAGTAATCTTGTGGCAGAAGTTTTGAATCTCATCTCTAGAAAACATTTGAGGAAAAATGAATGCTTTCACAAGTGATGCATCAAATACCTTTTACATTTATTTCAATAACAATATTATTCAAATGTGTCTGATTTTTTTTATTTTTTTTGAAGCTCAAGCAAATAAAGAATACATGCAACAATAATCGACATTCCCCAACAGCTGGCAAACAACTCAGTTCAGTCAGTCAGTCATCGTCCAACCCGCAATATCCTAAAATAAAAAAATACACACAGGCGTATTAATTTTTATTTAATTTTTTTTAAAGGTCAATCTTAAGGTCTATATATCTATATCTTTATGTATAACCTCCTCATAACTTTACATTTTTAATCAGGGTAGATTTTGTTTATCACCATTAACATTTAGCAACATCATAAGAATTTTGACTTAAAACATTTAATATTAGTTTGACTGAACCCAAATCTTATAACCAAGATGTTGGTGCAGTTGACAGCTAGTCATGCTTTTAATTATTGAGATGCGCTCACTATACTGACACTAAATTTTATAATTAGACTCCAGAATATACCCATATTTTGAGGCAGAGAATTTATTTTATAAAATACGTATACGTATTTAGTGTGTTTTTTTTTTTTTTTCTTTTTCTAAGTAATAATTTCACACATTTTAGTTAACTGCTCTATTTAGGCACTGAGTGCTTCAACAGGTGTATTGCCGGTCAAAAGATTTAGAACACCTCAGTGTTTCCTGTTTTTTGTTTTTTTTTATTCACATTTAATCAGTTGAAATGCAATGAATGACCTAAATGGTAAAAAGGTAAGCAATAAACTCCCAGAGCTTAAATTTAAAGTTTAGGTTAGCAAAAACTGAAAAAAATGTAATATCAGAATATTACAAATGGGCCTTCTTCAGGGAACAACTAATAGTTTACAACCTACAGATTTTCTGCAGCAGTTAAAGTAAATTAAGCCTTGCAAGTTGAAGCAAACAATTTGCATAGGTGTTCTAACTTCTGATTACTTTAAAAACCATTTGTCTATCTTAAACAATGTTGGAACATACCGTGTTACTACTACTTCTGAGGAAGTACTTGGACAATATTCCAGTGATAATGGAAAGAAAACGGCAATTAACAAATGAAATGAAAAAGAACATTATTACCCTTGGAAGTATTGTAGGCGTTTCATTTAGAGAAATTGCCAAAAAAAAAAAGTCAAAGGGTTTGTGAGTATGGTGACTTACACAATCCAAAGGCAAATGGAAACTGGACGGAACTCTGTTAGGCAGAGATCTGGGAGAACCAAAGTTACAACCCAATCAGAAGACAAGTTTCTGAGGGTCACCAGCTTGGGTGATAGGCACCTCACAGCACAACAGCTTCAAAAACGGCTACAAGCACAGCTTAACAGGACAAAGTCTCCTCTTCACAGTACAAACAGAGACTTGCTTGAATTCTGCAAAATTAATACATTTAAATTACTTTAAGTGATTCATGGTGTTATTAACATGAAAGTTCATTAAAAAATGTTGGGTGTTTAGTAAGATTAGAGATGCACATTTTATGTAAATGGGGGATAAAAATCTTAGTTTGACACTTGGGCCTTAAAAGGCAGTGAGAACAACATTTGTGCAAAAAAAAAGTGTAATATATTCAAATCATAAATGACAAATGAGAACATTTCTTTTTTTAGGTACCGCAGTGAGAAGGTGACCATCTCATACTCGGAGTACATCTCCTCTCATCAGCACTGCTACCAGAATGGGACTGTGCATTCTCCAACCCTCTTTAACCATTACTCCTGACACAAGCCCGCAGGGTCAGCCCCACCCTTTGGGAGCAATCATTGGTGGTGCTGCCAACCCTTCTCCTTGGACCAGCTACTTTTACTACTGCACTATATTGTAGCCTAGTGGGTCTGGGCCATTGTCTTTGGCCCCGGTAAAGGACTGGTGTGCATCCTTGATTAGGCCATTGCTTGGAAGAGTGGAACATAGTTCTGCTGAGTGTCCTCTTTTAGTTTCTTCCTGATTCAACACTTGTATGGTTGCTTTCATAGCTCAGAGGCAGTATTTTATGATATTGCCTGTTGGTTCATTTATTTCAGCCATTTCCTCTTTAGTGTTAAGCTGAGCCTAGGCCTGTCTAACATTATGAAAGTCATTTAATTATATTTTAAAGCTGTCCTTTTTTTCTTTTACCTCCTTCATCACTAACCCATCCATCCCTGCCAAAACGATTTTATAATGTGAGCCTGTTTTCAGTGTTTTCTAATTTCCTAATTGTTCCAAATTCAATCAGCATTCATGTCCCTCTGTATGTGTAACTGAATTTTTCATCATATGCCTTCATAGCCCAGCACAGCAAACATTCTCATAATTTACTCCTCTGCCCATTTCCTTTCTCTGATAGTTTTATCCTTCCTTAACACCCCCAGCCCCTTCCCCCATACACACATTTAGAACATTTGGCTAGTACTGTATGATAAGCCCCAATCCTGAAAATCATTTCATCATAATTTTCCAATTATGCCTTTTTCGAAACGCTTTTAAGAATACATCAAATCACGGCAATCTACTTAAAGAGCTGCCCCCATCTCTCCACCTTAACTGGTATCCTTTTAGCAGGGCATTGGTTTCTGTGGTTTGAGTAACTTCAAAATATGAAAATTGTGCAAAGCTTGTTTTTAAATGGCTACAATTGTTTTTACAAGTTAATCTTTTAAACTTTTTCATCTTTTAATTTAATTTTTCTACAATGAGAATGTTATATTTTTCTATTTTAATATGTAATTGTGTAAGGAAATATAATATTTTATGTGCAGCATTGTGGAAGGGCTGTCATGAATGGCGGGCTAATTAGAGGCAAAATCGTAATTGTATTTCCTTACAGAATTAACTTTTATTTTTCCTCTATACACAATCCTTTTGCAACTGCATTTTAAAGGCATTAGAGAGCAAAAAAAAAAAAAAATAGGGAACTCGTTCTTACCCAATAAGATGTGAGACCTATTAGCATACTGTAAGTGCAATGTTTTGTAATGAATGGAAGATTCTGGCTGAACCTAATTTGCCTCTGTTTATTCTAATAATGTCTGAGAGAAAGAATATATACTGTATGGATTTTATTCTTTGTATTGTTCTTTTCACCCGTTTTTTTTTTCCACATTAACAGTTTTGCAGTTTTCCTACACTACTGCTTTTCTTGTTTTGTTTTCAAAGCCATTTGTACTGTAAATGTTTTTTTTTTTTTATCAATGGGAAAAATGAAACTTACATTGCTATATTGCAAATGCAAGTAATTGGGGCATCTGCTAAGGACACTGTTTCATTGCCTCTCTTTTGAGGCACCAAGTTCCTACAGCAACATTTGCCACAGTTATCTTCTATTCTTGCATTCTCTACTCAGTTAGACTTGTTCAAGTGTGCAATGAGACTGAAAATAAATTGGTGGGTGTGTTGGCAGGTTGTTGGACTGAATTAATTATATTTCAGTTTGTAATAGTAAACTGTTATTTTATAGAGAATCCTGAACATAAATTCTGCTTCAAAGCACAGGTAAGCTGCAATGCAGAATGACAAAGTCTGGATATTTAAGGGTAAATTGATTTTGATTAAGATGATTAAACAAGCAGAAGTTAGTAGTAAGAGAATTAAAATATAATAAGTAACATAAGCCATATGAAGCTATTAAAGTAAGTTAATTGTGTGCTTAAAAAAATAAACAAAAATGAAAAACACCATCTGTAACCCTGACCAGCATGTTAAAGTTGATCAAACTTGACAATGACAAGGCCAAACTCAAATGTTGATCAATTCACAGACGCTTATGTAATGTACCCTAAAAAGTCAGTCTTATGTTCTATAGAAATGTAAAGAAAATTCAGGTCTGAAATTTTGTAGTTTTGCACTGTGTCAAATCTTAAGATTTGGGATTTATGTTATATTAACTGTGGTTTGTTGTATGCATTTCCCAAAACCCCCCAATTTGTGGTGTTTGTTTTCTTGTGCTTTACAGATTTTGATTTAGATTTTTATAAGTGCATAGTTTTAAAGCTGTTTAGGTGCTACAGTGATTCTACATATCACACTTTTTAGCAGTACTAAACATTCATAAATCCTGAAGCATACATACAAAATGCCACAGACACTGGTCTGTATTTGCTATGCAAAGTGTCTGGTATGTGTCATTTTTAGCATGAGTTTTGTCATTAGACTTGCTGGAGGAAACAACTAAAATATGTGTTTTTATGTTTTTCATACAGATAATGTGGTATTGAAAAGCAAGACACTTACTAGTTACTTGAATGCATGTATTGGAGTCAAACCTCAAACTGTTTTTGCAGCTTTCCAGATCCCCGCCTAAATGTCTGTTCTATATCCAGCCAGTCCACAACTGAAGTAGGGCAATAATGACCTTTTGCTTGACAATTTAGAGTATGGGGTCATTATAGTCCCCATCAGCTTGGCCCACACAAAAGACAAGAAAAGACTTGTGCTCTTCTGATTAGCTTTGGAGGGTTAAAAAAAGAGGTGCAAAATATTTTCTTTCCTATTTTTAAACTGATACAACTATTTAAGATGGTGCTCACATTTTTAAAATACTTTGTTTAATGCTCAACAATAGTATTTACATACCATTAGTATATGTCTAATATGTTCACTGTTGGTCAGTGTTTGTCAAACTTATTTTATCCACCCACTCTGTTCATTTTCAGAAGAAATAGTCTTTAAAGAGTCATAGCAATGCAAAACACCAGTACAGAAAACTAAGAGGAATGGACGTAAGAATAACTTAGGAAATGGTGATCATTAAAATATACACAAGTGTTAAAACTGCAGTAAGAACAGCCTTAGCAGCAGCTCTGTTGAGTACTCTGTTCTAAAATAATTTGTTTTCACCTAAAAGTTAGGTGATCTGATTTTGCATCTCAGATATTGGTAGTTTTTTTCAGTTTTGGTTACTTGTAGCCAAATGCCACCTGCTATTATGATGGTTTTCTTTTTCTTTGTTATAAGAAGATTTGCATCTTGAAACTGCAGTGTGTGCTCTGGAGAAGAGTCAATAATAAATTAGAGGATTAAAAAAAGTTTCACTGTACACAATCTCAATGTAGAGATTTTGAAATGTCCAGTATAACCTCATGCTTGCTAGTTTGCTATTAATGTTGTTATTATATTTCAATAAGCTATAGATCTACACGATAATGATCTAAACAAGCTTAACAGTAGAGCAATACCGTACAGTAGTCAATTGTACTTGATTGTCACATTTTATGTTTCTAGTATCCTGCACGTGTATAAACCTGCTTTATTTCTAAGATGAAAAAGCATGTGTTAGCGTGAAAATTTGACAGCAAGAGGTTAAATCAATGTTAATAACAGTACCTAGATTTTGTGCAGTTTTATCCAAGCTAAAGTTTTTCAGGGTAAGCAGTATCAGTAATTTATTATTATATCCTTAATTAAAAAACTGAAGTCAATATTTAAATATATTGTATTCCATATTTAAGTTATTTTATTTTATAATTGTATTTATAAATACTATGCTCATGTGAATACATGCAATATTTATAATTTATATTATACAGTATGTGAGAGGCAGTTTACAAAATCAACACTGGGCATAAGACCATTACCAGTTACACCCTAACCATGCTAACTTGTGGTCAGTTAATTTATAATCGCTAGTAAGTCTTTTATGAAATAAAAGTGCATCTTACGTTTGCCTGTTAACACTAAAATTCAAGATTACATTTCCTTATCAACTTGTAACAAATATTCTTGAAATATGTTCAATGATTACACATTTGTTTCAACACATTCATATACTCTGTGCTTGCAGAAAATGCAATAATGAGAAAATACTCACTTACAGTGCCTAGTTTCGATATCCACAGTAATAGGCAAATAGTCCACTTCACACATGAAGTCTGTTGAAACAGTCTGTAAAAATCTATATTCTGATCTTCATGGGTTTTTTTTTTTTTTGTTTGTTTGTTTTTTTTTCTTCATACTCTATAATTTCCCCTCACAGTCCCAGTTTTTACATATGGTAATTTGCAACTTTTAAATAAACACATATGATTGAGTATGGAAGTGTTTGTGTGTACTGTGACGGATTAATATCTGATTGAGGGTCAGTTCTTACTTTTACTGCTCCCCTGTTGACTGTTTAATAGAAAGGGATAGTTCATGTAATGTGTGAATGTACTTCTGGATTTTTTTTTTTTTTTAATAGAATTTCCATTACGCCCACCAAGAGAGAAACAGAGACCTGGAGTTAGGTACCTGTGCTAAGAACTTACAAGTTTGTCATCTTTTGCCTGTTAGTATTCGGTCCTAGTCTATTAGGTTCAGAGATGCACCTGCTTCCTTTTCTTTATGAATATTATAATGAAGCCTAAGTCTGTATTGCACATAAGACACAATATGTGCTCTCACTAATATTTCTTACATGTTCTTTGTTTCATATTCATTACGATAATAACAGACCTTTTTACTTTTTTGATGGATACTGTACATTACCAGGAAAATGTTGTGTTAGTACAAATAGATACAGAATTTTAATATTTTGTTATAAAATCTACTTTAACACAATCCTAAATATTCTTTCACATTTGCAAATGGAATGGCTTCCTCCAAGCACTTGAGGCCCTAGCTTTTTCCCTAACTTCTGTACATCCTTCAAAGACTTTACTCATTATTCCTGTATTAATTTGGTTTTACTAACAGTTCAAAGATGTGTTCATTATAATTGATGTCTCTCAATTGGCCTGCTATTATAGCGTTTATAGCTGTCCTTGGCAGTTTCCTTTCTTGCTTTTGTGATTGGTTCCAACTTCCACTGTATTCAGAATAGTGCATTTACAAAAAATGATTGGCCACATAAATGCACTGTAAGGCCTTTGTTATTTAATTTACATGACTGTAAATATGAAAATAAGAAATGGGCACTTGTAGATAACTGATGTGCTAAGTGTATTTTAGCAAATACCATATTTACTTTAACATAAACAACAAATAGCACTTTTTAAAATTAATTTCCTGTCCCAAGGTTAATGTATAATGTTCACACTTACTGCAATTCTGGTGCACTTGGACTGTTTTGAAGGTGGGTCTGCTCAGGTGTCCTTCTGGATTAACTGCCTAACCGGCCACCCCTGCTGAGAATGTGCAGGACAGTGTAGCAGCAGCAGCACAGACAGGCAAACAGGCTTAAAGAGATTACACTGTAGTAGCAAATGACCTTGTTTGCTGCTGAATGGAAGTAAAGGAAGAGCAAGTGTGGAGGAGACTAGAATTCTGTCCATGGAACCTCAAAAGAATTCTAAAGCGAGAGATAAGGTTAGACAGAAGAAATATACCTTTAGTTTACTGTACACCATGGCAGGGTTATCAGGAAGAAATGTAGGCTATTTAAAAGTTAAATCTTAAAATAGAAGTTTGGGGTTACCTAATAGTGTTAGCTATAGAGCAACAGGAGTAAAATGCATCATCTCCTAAGCCATGAATATCCGAGACTGAGAATGCAACTAACTCTTCTGGACAAGATTTGAGTTTGCCCTAGTTTTGTTTGAATATAGGTAAGTAGAACCATTATATCTGGTGCTCTTATTTACTAATTGCCTGTTGGACCCATTGCACCCTGCACACCGCTTCTTCAGCTAGACAATTATACTCTTGTAGCAGTATCTGTACCTCATATAAAAGTGTGTGTTACATGATTAGAGAGAGGCGTGCCCAGATTCTCAAACAATTTAATCAGTTGACATTTTCAAAAGTGTTCTGTGATCGCAGCATCAAAACTCATCATGTTTTCAGCGTATTAAGTTTAAGACGATAAGCATCAGAGTTATGCTGAAACACCATGTTTTCTTATTCTGCCCAGTTAGTAGACTTTCATCTCTAATACTGCCAGGTTAGGGCCTGCTAAACTCATCAGTTCTGCTACAGTATGAAATGTAAGTCCACCTGAGCAAGTATACCTCCAGAACCCCACCGATCGTGGCAATTTGGTGGGGAAGGAAAAGAAAGACCAGCAATCAGTTTACTTACGAAACATATGACATGTGATGTATACTCTGTTCTTTCTGTTAGTTTAGGTGTTTTATAGCATAATTAACTTGCCAAGAATGTGAGACTCCAGTCCAAAGGTTATCTTTTAGTTACCATGGAGCTCACACTTGCAACACCATCACAAAAACTAAAGACAAAGATATGGAACAGATCTTTATTTATTTATTTATGTTTAACATATTTAAGTGAATTTAGCTCCAAAATGGTAAAGCCTGTTAATAAGTTATGTGTTTACTGCAGCAAACCAACAGGACATATAAAACTTTTGAGCTGTAATGTAAGCTTTCATTAGGATGACCCCCTATTGACTTAAGTGGTTGCTATTTTTGGGGTCTTTCCCTTGACAGTTTGCTTCTTTTTCTAGCTTTAGACTTAACTTACTCAAGGGCAGTTATTGTCAGCTGTTATAGTGTTCTCAGACCTGCTTTAGCACAATCACAGTCTTATAGAGAGTAGGAGCCTACCCTAGCAGCACTAGACAAGGCAAAATATACCATTGAACACACAAACATTTGAACAGAGTTTATTTGGAATTGCCAGATAACGTATTCAACACATCTGGCTATGTTAAAGGAAAAGTGGTGTACTCAGAGGGAAGCCCACACAGACTTGGGGAGAACTTGCAAAACTTAACATGGACAACAATGTGAGGTGGCATTTGAACATTGAAAACTTGATCCATACACACTGCATCGGCCTATATCATGTTATATGTGGGGCAGCGGGGTGGCACGGTGGTTAGCACTGCTACCTTGTTGATCATTTGTCCTAGGTTTTAATCCATGCCTGATTTCTGGTTATGTGGAGTATAAATATTTTCCTTGTTTTCTATTTGGTCCTCTAGTTTTCCATCAGTATTAAAAAAGATGTGCATGTCATACTACTCAGAGATTTTTTTTCTGCCCTATGACGCACAGGTACCTTGTTGCAAGTTCTTTTCTGCCATGTGAATGCCAGGATAGACTGTCCTCACAGTTCTATAATATAAATAGTGAGATCAGTCTGGTGTTTAGGAGGGCCACTAGTCTGAAGTGGTTAGTCTTTAAAATACTATGTGACACTATATTAAGTGCTGGAAACTGGTTATCAATACTGCCTCAGAGCTGCTGGGAACCAGGATCAATTCTGAATTGTGCTATTGATATGCGTGTTAGGTTGGCTGCGTGATTGAGTATGAGTGAGTTTTTGTGTATGTATGTGTGCCTTATGGTAAGCTGCAGACCTGTCCAGTTTAGTTCCTGCCCTGCTTCTGAGGCTGAAAGATGAACTGTGGCCTCCTCCTATACAATAACTGGAAGTTTAGTTGTAGGAAATGTATATAGTGTACAGATAGCTCACAAAAAATAAAACTATACAAGTTGACTTAATAGGGTTCTAAGCCATCACAAGCTGCTACAACAGCTTTTAAGTGCCCTTATGTTGATTAAACAAGTGTCTGAACTGTGCAAGATGGGTGCTACAATCCATTTTCATGAGGAAGTTTGATAATAATGATGAAAAGCACCATCTCGTGCTTCTGCCAAATGCTTAACTTCTTAAGAATCTGACAATTGGAACAGCCATGGTACAATGCATCCGGAAAGTATTCACACTGCATCACTTTTTCCACATTTTGTTATGTTACAGACTTATTCAAAAATGGATTAAATTCATTTTTTTTCCTCAGAATTCTACACACAACACCCCATAATGACAACATGAAAAAGTTTACTTGAGGTTTTTGCAAATTTATTAAAAATATAAAAACTGAGAAATCACATGTACATAAATATTCACAGCCTTTGCTCAATACTTTATCGATGCACCTTTGGCAGCAATTACAGCCTCAAGTGTTTTTGAAAATGATGCCACAAGCTTGGCACAACTATCCTTGGCCAGTTTTACCTATTCCTCTTTGCAGCACCTCTAGTTGGGCCACTCAAGGGCATTCACAGCATTTGTTTCTCATGGTCTGAGAGTCCCTCAGGGGCCTTATGGCAAACTCCAGGTGGGCTGCCATGTGCCTTTTACTAAGGAGTGGCTTCCGTCTGGCCACTCTACCATACAGGCCTGATTGGTGGATTGCTGCAGAGATGGTTGTCCTTCTGGAAGGTTCTCCTCTCTCCACAAAGGACCTCTGGAGCTCTGACAGTGTGACCATCGGGTTCTTGGTCACCTCCCTGACTAAGGCCCTTCTCCCTCGATTGCTCGGTTTAGATGGCCAGCCAGCTCTACGAAGAGTCCTGGTGGTTTAGAACTTCTTCCACTTACGGATGATGGAGGCCACTGTGCTCATTGGGACCTTCAAAGTAGCAGACATTTTTCTGTAACCTTCCCCAGATTTGTGCCTCGAGACAGTCCTGTCTCAGAGGTCTACAGACAATTCCTTCGACTTCATGTTTGGTTTGCGCTCTGACATGAACTGTCAACTGTGGGACCTTATATAGACAGGTGTGTGCCTTTCCAAATCATGTCCAATCAACTGAATTTACCACAGGTGGACTCCAAATAAGCTGCAGAAACATCTCAAGGATGATCAGGGGAAACAGGATGCACCTGAGCTCAATTTTGAGCTTCATGGCAAAGGCTGTGAATACTTATGTACATGTGCTATCTCAATTGTTTTTTTGTTTTTTTTAATACATTTGCAAAAACCTCAAGTAAACTTTTTTTATGTTGTCATTATGGGGTGTTTTGTGTGGAATTCTGAGGAAAAAAATGAATTTAATCCATTTTGGAATAAGGCTGTAACATTACAAAATGTGAAAAATGTGATGTGCTGTGAATACTTTCCGGATGCACTGTATATCATTTAAATCATAATTACCTTCAAACCACTCATGATGAGCTGTTTGCCACTCTGTAAGATTTCATTAACATCAAGATAGATTTGCTTGACTGTAGAATCCAACTACTTTCTAGTTACTGGCATTTATTTTGCCCTCTGAAAAATACACCATGTCAGGAAAATGCAGCCCACTCCATAACAGACACCTCAGAGCCTTTCATTGTGGAACATACTGTAAGCATTTTTACCTGTAGGAATCCTTTTGTGTGTGCTGTACCTGTATTGAAGTGGTTATTGAAGAATGAATTACCTACCAGATCATTTTTTTCTACACTGATTGTGTTCTTTGTCCCATTTTATTTCCAAATGTGCGTTTTAACTTTAATAAACAGAAAACCAACCTAAATATGGTGCTCATTCTTGTGAAGTTCTTGACAAACTGCTCTTGATTAAACTTCCCTTTCCCAACTTCAACTGATGTTTGCAGGGATGTTAAGTGTGTCATCTCGATGAGCAAACCTGTGCAGAAGCACCTACTTGGGAGGGACATGGTCGGCAAAACTGCTATTAAAAATTTCACACACTCTTTGAAAAATATTCAACAAGTTACCCAAAGGTGCCACATAAATATGGTATTGAATGTATTTATTTTAAGGTACACTGAATGATCTTTCACCATTGTAAAGTAGTAACACTTAACTGTAATAGTTGTTTCATTATAAACACCTATTTGACTATAGTTGTGGATTAATGTATTATGGGCTACAATTGTTTAGGCCAATAGCATTTTAATAACACTCTTTTCAAACTAAGCAACATTAAAAGTTGCACACAATTGATGAGGACTAACAACAACTCCATCTCTAGTTTAAAAATCCATGCTTCTGTTTAGAAATATTAACATGGCAACATTTACACTATTTTCGAAAATAACATGATGCAAAATATATAGAAACTGGCAACAGAAGTCCAGTGTTTCGCATTTCTGTCTTAGTCTTAGGGCGCAGGTGATTCTAGTTTCAGTCGCTGTCTGAATGTTGCACACACGTTTTCTCAGATTACGAAGGTGGTCTGGAAATGTGTGTTAGTTCAAATGCATTCTCTACACCACCATTATTAGTGAGGGTACCCAACTGTTCCTAGGCCGGCTCCACCTGCTTCTGAATATGTATTGAGAAACTAAGCTAGCAAAATGACTGCAGACCAAACTAATGTGTGATTTACACCACAGAGGTGTGTTTTAATTGATATGCATTATGAACATGTTTGTGAGTTGATGTGAAATATTTGTTTCATATTTTGCAATAAGGAAGGGAAGGTAGTCTGTTTTTATGTACATTTAAACTGATTTATTGAAGGACAGATTCCTTCCTTATGTCAGACTGGGCAAAATGCCTCACTTCAGAGGAGTAAAGTCCAGCAATAAAAGGTTCATGTGGGCCTGAGCTGCTTCCTGGATCTCGGCAGAGCAGTGTCTAAGCGAGAGGTGGACTGACTTAAGACATTCTTTTTAGAGGTAAGATGACTCCCTTTTCTGTGTCTTTTCAATGGCATATGTTTCAGTAATTGGTTTATAATTAATTTCTTGCTCAAGTTGGCCCAAGATGGCTTGAGGTGCATATGATAGTAAAAGATTAAAAAGCAATGTAGAATAGAATTGCGAGTGAAAATCATTCAATAACAAAAGTTTAACATTTCAACAGGCCCCTGATGTTTTCTAATTGGAAAGTTCAATGAATGTAGACAAGTGGCCTAAGAATTTTACTAAATTTGCTCAAGTCAAAATGGATTAAGCAATTTTGAGTAAGCTATTAGTTGTCAGTTAGTCAACTAATACAGTATTTAAAAATTTGACTAAAATAATAAATGAGTAAGTAAAAATGAAAATGGAATTTAGGGCAGAGCATTGTAGCAGTAATCAGTACTACTGTCTCACAATACGCATGGGTTAAGACCCTGTGCTTGATCATTGCTTGTATTAAGTGTGTAAATTATATCTCCCGTTTGTCCCATAAAAAAAAAAAAAAAATTCCTTTTTGGGCTAACCGGTGATTCTAAATTGGCTGTGTGTGGTGCCCATCCCAGAATTGGTTCCTGCCTTGTACCTGGTACTTCTGAGATTATCTCTAGTACCCTACAGTTAACAGTAGATTAAGCAAGTCTGAAACATCACATTGTGTTACACGATACACAGCTAAATCTGGATTGGCTGATCTTGTATTAGAAGGTAAAATTCAGTTACCATTTTATGGAGCTCCTCCTCTTAACCTTGCACTTAGTGATGTCAGGACAGAATCTGTCTATCCTTGTGTAGCAGAAAATAAATATATGAATGAATCGACAGATGCCATGGTGAAGGGGCAGAAAAAAATATTGCGTCCATTTAGAACCCAGTGGTGTCATGATAGGGTTCTGCCACCCTAACTTGAATAAATATGTACAGTTTGATAAGTAGATGATGGGTATTACTGTTGTAGAAATAATGTAGAACTGAAAATGGTTTGGTCCTGACATGTTTTACTGAGGCTATGTCTGAGGAGCCAACAATGATTGAAATTTGTCTGATGTAGTCTGAAGGTAAACGTTTACTAGATAGATGACAACTAAATGAAAATGAGCTACTGTTGACATTGTTGACTAATGATTTGAATAAAAATGCTGAATTATTAGGTGTATAGTTAGCTTGAGGGGATAGCCAGTTGCCGGGTCATTTGGGCATGTAGTTGACCTAGTAACATGAAGGTGGCTGTTTCTAAAGTACAGATCAGTCAAATTCCATATTATACGCTGTGAAAGAACAAACTCACTGATCCAGTTTGATGTGTGGTGAGCAGTGGACTTGTAACTACCTATTGCTGAGCTAGAGGCGCATGAAAATAGCTTACTTTTAGAACAGGGTTGCAGTTTTAAGTGTGGAATTTGTGATCTCTGTAGTGTTTCCTGAGGGATGTCAAAAATTATCCACACAACAATGCACAATGATTTATAACCATCCACCCATGCGTCATTCAGATCCGTTTCTCCAGAGAAGCAAAGCAAACACCCTCACCAGGCAGGATTGATCACTGGACAGCAAAACTAAAAGCAGAAAATAAAGTGACAACAATATGGCTCCTCAGGCATTTGTCTTCATGTTAATACACCACTGTCTGTTAACCCAGCTGGATTTTTTTCTACCAAAAAGCACAAGTAGTCATTACTTTGGATACTATAATATAGGTGAAAAATGATGTGGGTGAGCTGAATATTAAACAATCGATCATCCTTTATTTTATATAGAACCATTCTTAAAGCACATCATCACAAAGTACTCTGCAATAGGAATTCAAATTCAAAGTAATAACATAAAGTAATACTCAAAACCATTCAATACATGACGAATTAGAAGGAAAAGAAATCAGAGAGTCTTGATGAATAAAGAAGAACTGATGTGAGTTAAAAATATTATTGATTCTGGATCAGGATAGCTAGTGCAAAGCAGTGAATTTGAATAAAAATGCAAAGGGAAAATGGGAGTTTTAAGTGGAATTTGAACAATACCACTAGAGCTTATTCACAAAGAGACTCAAAGAAGAAGTTCTACCGAGTGAACAACACAAAAGTTAATTGTACATTTATAGATAGAAAATTAATGAGTCTTTGAAAAAAGAAGACGGCCTGAGTTAGTGGACCTTATGTATGTGTAGCAGCCTGTAGATATTGAACTCCTTGTGCTTGTATCCAAACTGTCCCGTCTGTAGCTATAAGGTTTCCTTTAGTTCAATGTACCTTCCATTTCCTAAGGTTTGGGATTCCATGACTTAACACTGTATTTGCATTTTTTTCCTCAATTTAGTAGAAGTTAAATAACATGATTTCCAAAAAAAAAAAAGATACCTGTTTAGATGAAATACATCACAACGCTCTACTATGGCAAAGTTATTTATTTAATGCCTTTTGACTAGTCATAATTATATTCTGATGATTTAAACTTTTTGTTATCCAAAATGTAATTTTAACTATTAAGAATTCAAACTGAATGACCACCTGAAACTGTTATATTTACAAATGGGGTACTGCTCCCATTGATTTCTGTAGAGAGTTTTCACGTCTCAATATCTGTAATTGTCATATGTTACAAATGTTCAGCATGTAATTACATTTTGACTGGTTACTATTCAAACTGTATGTTTTGGTATAATTTTTTTGACTAGATCAAATTTCAAGTGACAGTCTTCATGGGAATTAAATTAGTTAAAACCTTTTAGGTATAAAAAAAATACATTATAATATCTTTAATTCAAACATTAAACATGCTTACAATTCTATTGTTGGCTACAGTACATATGTACATTGCTTAGCGGCTACTTCTGCTGCCTCTAAGTTTGAATCTGGTTTCATATCATCATCTGTGGTGGCTGCTCTTGGGATATTAAAACTTGGGATACAACTACACGCTTAAAAACAGAGGTGTGAAATTTGGTTGTAGACCATTATTGGTTTCTAAATGAACCATCCATATGAAAGTTCCAGAAAAAAGTATTTAAAACAGTAAAAGATTCCATAAATAACCATGAGTAAATGATAACAGATTTGTGAAATACAAATACAAATGGGTTCATTATGTTAAAGGACTCTTGCTACATACAGTACCACAGACTAACTTCAGGTATTCTTTTTTCTTGATCAGTATCCTGCTAGGTGGCATACTATACATTAAAGATTTCTGTTTTGTCCACTTACAGTATTAGGAACCTTTAAAAAGCCCAAATAGGCAATTTCAATTGCAAAGAGCATTTACCAGAATGAAATGATTCTCTGTCCAGGTTTGTTCTACAAGAAAATACAAAAACGCAGTAAAGTGTGGTTAAGGAATCATTGTTTTTAAGAGTGTATATGGCGGATTAGTTTAACTGGCTATTCTAAACTGGCTGTGGGTGTGCGTGAGCTGACCTTTGATGGAGTAGCGCATAACCTGGGCCCAATCCTGTGGGATATACAGTAGATATATGTTTGAACTGGATTATTTAATTTTGAGAAAGTTAAGTATAATGACAAATTTTATCTCCAGCTCTATTTTGGACTAGTCAAAATGCACTATGTAGAATAAAATTAAAGAAAAATCCATTAAATATGAAACTAGCTTGCCATGACCTCCAGAAATGCACACATTCCTGGGACACCTTGCTGCATGTGGAAAATCTGCTAATACCTTTACTAACAGTTTTCTGTCTTGCAGGTACCTCAAAGAAGCCATTCTATACCATGGTTGTTTTGAGACAGGTAAGGGAAAAAGCCTGTAATTTCAGTATTCCACATAAAAGGGCGTTATTTTCCATTTTAATCCTTGCGGAAAGCCGGATTTGTCTACCAACGCTGTTCTGGCAAAATGGAAATCCTTGTATGTAATGTTGACAATATTTAATTTAACCCAGACTTTATTTGCAGCTGTGTAGGCATTTTTCATTGTGAACAAAATAACATAAACATTCATCTATCCATCCATTTTCTAAATCCACTTTTCCAGAGCAGGGTCGCGGGGAAGTTCAAGCATTTTCTAGCCTTCTTAAGGCGCAAGACAGGAACAAATCCCAGACATGGACATATATAACTAATAACCTGTCCAAACCCATTTTTAGCGCCTTGACATTCCCAGATGTGCGTGACAACCACTCCCCTAACAATGCTATCCGGACATGCAGGTTAGGTGGATTGGCAATTCTAAATTGGCCCCAGTGTGTGCTTGGTGTGTGGGGGTGTGTGTGTGTGTCCTGCAGTGTTGGCGCCCTGCTCGGGATTAGTTCCTGCCTTGCGCCCTTTATTGGCTGTGATTGGCATCAGCAGACCCCTGTGAACCTGTGTTAGGATATAGCGGGTTGGAAAATGGATGGATGGATGATATTTTACACTTCAGCGCAGTGAACTCTATATCTGGCTTAAGCATGATCGCAGAGTTCACAAAGTGGGCATTTCTGTCCACGTGATAGGCGGAAACTGTGAGCTTTGTCTACGCAGTCACGAGGGTAGTTAGCGTCAACAGCAGTAATGGAGAAGCAGCAAATGTCTGGTAACTGAAAATATTTCTAAAGAGGGCTGTTATCATTCATATCGGAGTAAAGAGAGAAATAAACAAGCATCTTCACACACCATGCCACATTTTCAAACACAACGACAATAATACAGGAAGATTAGACTAGATTATTTATTTATAAAAGCACATTTGAAACAACAGAGGTTGCGCCAAAGTGCTGTACAAAAAACATTAAAATAAACACAATACAAACAATCATGCAAAAGCAGATTAATAAAACAACCAATTATAACACCCACCACAATCCCATTATATACAGTGAAAGGTGGAAGAAAACAAGTAGGTCTTAAGCCGACTTTTAAAAACCTCAATCGAGGATGAAAACCTGATGTGCAGAGATAAGTCATTCCAAAGCCTAGGAGCAACAACTGAGAAAGCTCGGTCTCCCCTTGACTTCAGCCAAGATCTTAGCATTACAATGAGCAGTTGTCCAGATGACCTTGGTGCTCTTTGTGGCACATAGGGGGTGAAGGAGGTCACAGATATATTTTGGAGCGAGACTATGCAAGGCTGTAAAAACAAACAACAAGATTTAAAAATTAATGCGACACCTCACCGGTAGCCAGTGGAGAGAGGCTAAAATGGCGGAGATGTGATCCCTTTTTCTCAACCTAATCAAAAATCTTGCTGCAGCATTCTTAACCAGCTAAAGGCGCAACAGAGCAGATTTTGGCAGACCCACATATAAGGAGTTACAATAATCTAGGCGAGATGTAATAAAGGTATGAATGACTGTTTCTAAGTCCTTCTGTAATAGAAAAGATTTTAGTTTAGAAATTTGCCTCAGTTGGTAAAAATTGGACTTTACTACCATGGAGATTTGTTTTATAAAACTTGGTGATGACTCAAAGATGATACCTAGGTTTCTGACATCATTATGAACCATTGCTGCTATAGGTCTGCAGATGTGGTAGGACCAAAAAAAATGACTTCTGTTTTATTTTTGTTTAATTGCAAGAAATTTTGTGCTATCCCAATATTTAATATCCTCAAAGCATTTCAACAGCTTTTTTACAGATGAAGTGATGTCAAAACTAACTTTGAGGTACAGCTCCCTATCATCAGCATAACAATGATATCCCACATCATGTTTGTAAAAGATGGCCCTCAAGGGGAGCAGATAAAAGGCAAAATAGAAAGAGAGCCAGGATAGAACCTGCCTTGCAGGTAGGACACGAACCATTTCAATGCACAGCTTTGAATGCCTACTTCATCCTCAAGCTGTTTTAACTGAACTTCATGGTCCACTGTGTCAAATGCCGCACTGAGATCCAGCAAGACCAAGATTGCAGAAGAACCAGAGTCCAAAGTTAATAGAGTATTATTTGTTACCTTCAGAGCTGATTCAGTACTATGAAGTCTTTTTTAAAACCTGACTGAAACACAAAGACAAAGAGCCTCCACACGCATGTACCTGTGTGATTTCCTGCAATTCTTATGTATTTCGAGTTCCAAATTTTGCAGATAAGTTACTTAATCTATTTCAGATAGGTTAAATTAGGCTTGCCATTTAGACAGTTTCTGCATTATGAATTTCATAATAGCATTTAGTGTCTGATTTGGTATTTACTCATTAATTGCTGTCTCTTCAGCATGACAATTATTTTGCATAAACTTTACAGCCTACAATACACATGCAATTAGGTTTCATGTAAATTAGTTGTTGATTCATGCTGGCATCCTTGACTGTATGCTATTCAGGGATTAGCTACCTACAGTACCTAACGTTATTTCAGATATCATATCTGCTCAGCCAGCTACAGTATATGTAATTACATTCAAGGCAAAATTTAAATACAAATTCAAAGACAACAAATGTGTGTATGAGAGTGTTTGTTAAGAAAAGGCTTCCATTTAAGGCATTAAACCAACAAACATTGCCAGTGCTCAAGAAATTTGTTTGTGCACACAATGTTAATATCCTTCGAAAAGACTAGAATCAAAAAGTTTGATGTGGTAAGTATTTGCCCAGCTATTCATTTTCCAACCTCCCTATTTCAATTCTCAGTCGCAAGTTTTAAGTAGTGGCTGTCCCTGCAGCTTTGGGCACAACTGTCAAACAAACTCCAGATTGGACCCTAGTTAATTTCAGGACACTCTCACACATGCACCCCCATACTCATTCATACAGGGACAGTTTAAAACCCCACAAACATCAATGTGTTTCTTTGGGTTGTGAAAGGAATGTGATTAATCAATCGAAAAGCTACATACAAACTCTACCCAGACAGTGCTCCAGCAGAGGTTTGAACTGTGGTGCTTCAGCACTAACCACTTTGCCATCCAAAATGCTCCTTATTAAACATAAAATGATGTCCGCTTCCATTATGAGCCTATACAGTATATATGGGGTAATGTTGTTGTGCTTTGATGGTATACTCTGTACATTTACTTATTATTTTAAATGCAATTTATTCCAGGGAAGGGAAATATTGTTTTGTCTGTTGTTTTTTTTTTAACATGAACATGCTGTGGGAGTCATGGTTGAGCTGTTAGTTCAATCTTGATTTTGTGTTTCCCACATCAGATAGTCTCCTGTGCTACACTGGTACATTGGCACCTTTCAATGTAAAAGAAACTGCTAAAAACAATGCAAATGCAGTTCTTCATTGAAAATTTCATAAACAAAGTACTGCTGGGATAGGATTAATTTAGGAATATTGTGACTTTTCAAATGAAGAATGGAGATGCATCAGTGTTGATTGTGTGACCCTTGAGAAGAAGATGCACCTGACTCTTATTTCTTTCAGCTTGATTATTTTTCTTTGAAGTTTTTAGTTTTCAGAGCAATCCCTGAGTGATTAGCTGTAAATCAGCCACATATCTGCCTCTCTTATATTAAATGATCACACTGTTCCAAGAGGGTAGCAAAGATGGCAGTCACATTTCTCTATCTATATAAAATCCAAAGTCTGTCTGTCCGCTTTTCATGAGAGAACTACTTAACAGATTTAGATCAGTGGTTTTTTCTATAATTTGCTTGAACATTCCAGTGGATTTTGCGACTTCTCTCATTGTGTTAAGTATTATAGTTCGGTTGTGGCACCAATTTATTTAATCCGAGAGAAAGGCTGCGGGCCGACCAGAGAGGGAGGCGGGACCTCAGCAGTGGGCAGCTGAATGGGACCATTATCACTCATGTGCCAGCCTGTGTTTGAGTTGCTCTACCTCTCGCCATGTGTTGAAGCATTACCTTGCCTCCGCTTATCTAACGATTCTTGTTTGTTCAGCATATATTATCATCTAGAGATTGTTAAAGAGTAATGCTTGACATTTTTGAGAGAGAGATCACAGCTATGTGTGTTTCAGGGGGTACTTGCTCATTGGCAGAGATATCACGGCCACATGCTTTTCTCCCCACACAGGGGACGCTCTCCCATCAGAGCTGAACACGATCAGATACAGTGCCAACATTTCATGTTGGAGCGTTTTTACATTTTTGCCAAAGAGATCACAGCTACATTCTTGCCTCTGACAGCAAAACCAAAAATATTGTATATCAAGAGGTCCACGGATACAAGAGCTATCAATATAAATTCTTCTCAATACAAATTATTACATTTTTTTTTTTAAATTGATTTTTAAAGTTTGTCCTGTTTCACTACTACGTGGGCGGAGCCGCAGGGGACAGCTAGTTATATTATAAATTGGAAGCTCTTAAGGCCATGTTTTCTCAGCATTTGTCCACTTGTTTCTTCTTCAAAACCTTTTTCTCATCCAAATATTCAAAACATTATGGAATGATACCCAAATCAAAGCTGCTTCTTTGAAGATTTGTTTAAAAAAAGACAATGATGGGGCACCTTATTGATGACACAATAAATTAGGATGATTGAAATTCATATTCCTGCTTTTGTTCATCAACAGGGGGATTATGTGTGGTTGGAGTCAGATTCTGGAGGAATGGTGATAGGAGCAGAAGTCAAGCTTTCTGACACAGGGCAGATTCTTTTGCTGGATGATGAAGGGAAAGTAAGTTTTGTACTTAATCTTGACCATTTTGTAAACTAATTTTCAGTCACTGATATTGCAAACAATGAAATCTAACCTCTGTAGCTTTTAATTATTATGTTAATTAGTGTTCCCTAATTTTCATTCTTATTTATTTTGTCTTTTTTCTCTTTCTTCATCATGTAAAGCACTTTGAGCTACATTGTTTATATGAAAATGTGCTATATAAATAAATGTTATTGTTGTTGACTTAAACCAGGAGTCCTCAAACACATTCCTGGAGGGCCACAGTGACTGCAGGTTTTTGTTTTAACCCGGTTGCTTAATTAGAAAGCAATTCTTGCCAATAATTTAATTTCATGGTTTGTTAGTGTTTTGACTCTGCTACATCAGGTCATTCTCATATCCTAGATTTTCTTCCCTTTTCTAAGTATATCATTCAAATGATTTGAGTAATTCTCAGTCCTTCACTTTTTTCTCTTCGCTTTCCTTCCAAGTATTTCATTAAACACAATAGTGCATGATAAATACACACAGGTGTAAATGGTAACAAGCTAAATGGAGAAATGCTGGTCTCTTTTGTCATTTGCATGTTATTGCTAATTAGGAGCAATTAAAAACCAAGAATACAGCTGTTTAAGACTAAAATAACCAATAAGGGTTCAAAATCTTAACGAGCGACACAGCTAAAATGAAGCAGAAGTGTTACTTGGGCAATAAGAGCTTCTTATTAAGCAATTGGGTTGGAGCGAAAACCTGCAGCCACTGTGGCCCTCCAGGACCGTGATTGAGGACCCCTGACTTAAACTTACATGGTTTGAAGCTGACAAAGCTTGCAGTAGCCACCAGCCAGAAACCCAACTTGAATGACATCCAAGTTGATTACTTGTTACACTCTTTCACAGGCGGGCAATTTCATAATACTAGTTTCCTAGTTTTGTGTTCCTGGGAACTGGACACTGTTCCTAGAACGAACAAATGCAAGGAAGGAACCAACCAGGTAAAGTCCATTGCATTGACCACACTCAAACACACATAAACAACCAGGTAGTTTACAGTGGCTCATCAAGCTGATGGATCTCAAGAGAAAATCCAAGAAAACTTTAAAAAGAATCTACACTAATCAAGAAGAGAATTTTGGATCCAAGTCTTATGATGTGGCAGGATGACTTGGTTCACCACAGGTTTTTATGTAACAGAAATAAATGTAAAAAGCTTTCAAAGGAAATGCCTAACTACTGCCCCACAACAGTAAAACCACCACTCATTCCCAAAGTAAAATCCCTAAGGTGCTGACTTCTTGCACTAATGCTTCTGGTTGTTCATAAACTATCCTAAACTCATGTAACAGAGCATTAAAGGGAAAGCCAGCCCAGACTAATGTTGGTGATGACACTGAGAAGAAATTAGAAATCAATAATATTCTTTTCCCAAAAGGCATTACAATGTATTACTCCAAAGATGCACTAAAGTGAACAGTAACATCTCTGTTTTGACCATTTTATTATAAAGTATTGACCTATTTATCACGGCATTTGTGCAATCTGGAAAATCTTTTTGTGCAATATGTAACATACCTATAGACTAACAAAAACTAATTAAAAATGGAAGTGAGTATTTAAAAAGAGATTTTGACAGTGGTGTGTTTGCTGGTGGTGTCTTCCTCATTGCTTTCCTTTACTCTATAGGAACACTGGATCAGCAGGAAAAAACAGGACTCAATACGGCCAATGCATCCAACCTCAGTCGGTGGAGTGGATGATATGATACGACTTGGGGATTTAAATGAAGCTGGGATTCTGAGAAATCTCATGATTCGTTACAAAGATAGCTTTATTTATGTAAGTTTGAATATGGCATTTTATTTATGTAAATTATATGGGTGTAAAACTGTGTCCTATATTCAGTCTTTTTTGGGTAAACATTGATTTCAGTGCCATGAAGGACCTTTCTTTACTGTAAAAATTACTCAAATTCCATGCATCCATCCTCTTTAGTATTTCTTAATTCTTGAGCATCACTAAACAATAAGAATTGTGACAAAATGTCAGTATCCACAGCCTTTGCTATCCTCCTAGTAAAGCAGAATATCACATAAGATGCAAACATCAGGTAGTAGTAAACATCAGGAATAAGCTTTGACCAAACAACCAGCACTAACTAAAATACTAAAGTATTAAGTGTGAGCTAGCTAAAGCTAATATGATATTTGTCTGATAACACAACCCCTTAGTTATTGAGGTGTGCAGAAAAATAAGTGCAGAGCTCGGCTTTGGCAGCCTAGATAGATAGATGCTTTATTAATCCCAAGGGGAAATTCACATACTCCAGCAGCAGCATACTGATAAATAACAATTTTAAATTAAAGAGTGATAAAAATGCAGGTAAAACAACCAATAACTTTGTATGATGTTAATGTTTACCCTTGGGGCAGAATTGAAGAGTTGCATAGTGTGGGGGAGGAACTATCTCCTTCAGTCTGTGAGTAGACCTAAAAAAGGTAGCTAGAAATGCTCTTATCCATTAGATAGACAGATATATATATTACTTTATTTGTAGAAACAAAAAGACATAACCCCTATCTGCTCTACACAAATACATTATGATTTAAATTTATAAATGTACATACATTATAATATGTTTAAAAAAAAAAAAAGTATTTGATACAAGTCACTTCCCTTCGAGGTCCAAATCTACAATCTTGCATTGGGCTAAATAAATCCTTCTTTATTTCATAATGGTGACCCCACTCAATACTGTAGTATAATTCTCACTGGAATAAACTAATTTCTTAGTTTTGATATACTTCTACAATAGAAGCTGATTTAGAAAAGTAAGCGTGCAACATGTACTGCATAATTACATTAAACTCCCCTACTTTGATGTGATAGCAAAATATTATAATTTTATACCCAAGAACATGTTTGTAGGCCAGCCAGCAAATTCTGTAAGTGCCCTATTCTCTTTCATCATAGTATGCACGTATAGAAACAAAAACATTTTGTGATTTAGCACAGCATGCCTGCATATGGTTGCTGAACCTATTCCTTAACTTTGCAGCACTGAAGTGCAGCATCGCCCATGTAAAATCACATATGCATGCTCCATAACATTACATTCTCCAACCTGCTTAATCCAATTCAGAGTAACAGGGCCAAATTCTTTCCCAACGGTATTAAATGTAAGGCAGGAAACAGCCTTGTGGAGGCCACTAGGGCCTTTTCACATTGTCACAGGGCCTTTACAGTTGCCAATCAAGCTGACAAGTACATCTTGAAGAGATTCTCTGCAGTAAATTACTTTAAGTAAAATTAGTTGATGTTTAAGTAAAGTTTTGAAAACTAACATTTAAAATGGGTATAAGATCAATGGATTTTCTACAGTTTCTGAAAGAGTATGGTAGGTACAGTCTCTACACTGCTTCGAGACTGCTGAATGCCGTCATCCTGGTCCCATTGGTGACAGGACTGTCCCAGTTATTGCATATTATATCATCCTACTGATAAAAAAAAATCATGGGCATTGTGTATTTTGCATACACTGAACTAACAAAATAAAATACACAGGACATGGGCTAGAATCAATCTAATGAACACTGGTGGAATGGAGTTCAAAATTCTATGCAAGCAGTAGGGAGACAAGGCAGCCACACACAGTTATGGGAAGAGTTGTGAGGTGTGCTTTACACACTTAAGAAATATAATTTAATTATTGAAATTATAATAAAATGACATGGAATAAAAATTATCCATCAATTATCAAACTAATTTGAGGGTGCTTGAGCTGCCTCTGCAGCATCAGATACAAGGTAGGAATTAATCCTATATGGAGAGCTTTTGATAAAATAATTAAAAAAGGTATTCTATTTTTTTGGAAGTCTCTACTATTCTGTAAACCAGGAAATATATCCCTTTATATCCGTTTTAAATACTTAACATGGAAAAGAGCAGGTGTTTAAATTTATGTGCAATTATTTTATAGTGGGCACTGAAGACAAAACAAAAAGACTGATAATTGATTGAGCAGGGGCAGCTTTGGGAGCTGAAGAAGTATAAAAGAAATGACTTTCTCATAAAATTTTCAAATCTCTCCAAATCATGCATTAGTTGTCTATAAACGGTGACTTTTCATGTTATTTATGTGTCTGCTATCATTTTCTCTCCCTTTCACCCAGACATATACAGGCTCAATCCTGGTAGCAGTAAATCCTTACCAGTTGCTGCCCTTATACACAGCAGAGCAAGTCCGCTTGTATACCAACAAGCGTTTGGGAGAGCTGCCTCCTCATGTGTTTGCCATAGCAGACGGCTGTTATTTTAACATGCGCCGTCATCGCAGAGACCAGTGCTGTATCATCAGGTAAAATTATACTTTTCAATTAAACTGTGATGAAGAAATTAGGCCTGATGCCACAATGGTACTTGTTTATATTTTTTTTCTTAGCTACCTGTCTAGAAAGTAAATGAATGTTTATTGCGTGAGAAATTTCAAACTAATAATGAAGTATGTTCCAGTGTTGCACAGTGGTAAAATGTGTCTATAACAAGACTAATTTTATGATTTATTTATTTTGGCTGCATTCCTTTTTTTACATTTCTTACATTTTTGCATCTGTATTAAAAAAAAAAAAAAGATAAGCTTTGGTGTTTGTCATGGGTGTTGTTTTATGACTCTTATAAAACAAGATAATTTGTTATCAGTGGAGAATCTGGAGCTGGAAAGACAGAAAGTACGAAGTTAATCCTTCAGTTTTTGGCAGCTGTAAGTGGTCAGCATTCTTGGATTGAGCAACAGATACTGGAGGCAAATCCCATCCTGGAAGGTAAGCCATTTATGAAATTATCAAATAAAATAACTTTATGTTAGGAGGTGTCTAATAATTTATTAATAACTCAACATTAATTGATACATGACTTAATTAGGCTTCTGAGGAAATGTTTGAATAAAGCTATTTGTTCAGTTGGAAGTTCATGTATGGCTTTCTTAAGTAGAGCAACAGGATTGAGGATAATGTCAGATTTGGTTACTCCTTTTTCTTTATGCCTATTTCTGTCTTGCTAAATCAAACAGAAAGAAGAAGATTAATAAGGGCCTTTGCATGAATGCAGGGTAAAAACAGGTCATTCAGTCCAACATTAGTTATTTCCTATTCATTTGAATTCTCCAAAATTAGTATTGAGTTAAGATGCTTTCTAAGATGATGGTAGACAACTGTTCCTATGTATAGTGGCAAACTTGTTTTTTAAGCTCCACTTCAAGCAGGACTGAAAACAGTGACTTTTGAAACTATAATAATCTTTTTTTCTGGGTAGATGATTGCAATAATGTTAAAATACCCAACATACAGTATCCAATTTGTTAATTTAAAACTACATGGAAAAAATATGACAGCTGGAAGTATCTGACAAGAAATCTTTCAGTCAGGAAAATGTTGCTCCATATCTTGCTCCTACAGTAAAACGAAAGCCCATCTGCACATTGTTGAGTGAAAACCTTTTGTAAAACATACTAAAGGAATACACATTATTAGATAAATCAACAAACAAAACTTGATCTTCTTCTTATACAATATTATTATGTCAGTAGTTGCATTTAATTTAAAAGTAATATGAAGAATTTATCTTTATATCCATTAAATATAATTTTGTAAATTAAGAAAGTGCAAAATTCACATCACAGTACTAAATAATTACAAATTCAATAGATGTCCTACAGCAAATGGCTCTTACATTTTGTTTTTATAATTTTGTTAAAAGTTCCATTATATGAGATTTGTGTATAATATACTTTTAAATGACTTTCATTTATTTCCAATGTTCGTCCAATTTCCCAGCTGCCATTTCTGGCTAAAATTGTAGAAAGAATTATTTTTAATCAATTGGTCAATCAGCTTAACTCCAATAATTTATTTGAGATCTACTAATCTGGCTTTAGGCATTATCATGGTGTTGAAATGGCACTCCTGAAAGTGTTCTACAACATCTCTCTTATTACTGACTCAGGTGATGCGGCAGTCCTTCTCCTCCTTGACCTGTCCGTTGCCTTTGACACCATTGATCATGAGATATTGCTGTTGCGGCTTGAACATCTTGTTGGGCTTAAAAGGGCTGCTCTAAACTGGTTCAGGTCATATTTAACTGGTAGACACTTTTCAGTGACTTTTAATTCCTCTTTTTCATCTACTGCTCCTCTCATATATGGTGTTCCTCAGGGATCCATTTTGGGTCCTATTTTATTCTCTATACTAGCAAAATACCTGCGCTTCGCAGCGGAGAAGTAGTGTGTTAAAGAAGCAATGAAAAGAAAAGGAAACATTTTGAAAATAACGTAACCTGATTGTCAATGTAATTGTTTTGTCACTGTTGTGAGTGATGAGTGTTGTTGTCATATATATATATATATATATATATATATATATATATATATATATATATATATATATTTACACACACACATAAACATATATATATATATAAACATATCTATACATATACACATATATACATACATATATATCTACATATATACACACACATATATACACACAAATACATATATATATATATATATACATACATACACACACACATATATAAACATATATATACATATACATACATATCTACATATATACACACACAGCTATTTCGTATCAGTGCAATACGCTGTTTGTTAAAACGGTTGAATCCCGCTCTTACGTGCAATAACAAATCAAATCATTCAGTTGTCTTTGCTCATATGTCATTTTAGAGCTGGACGCCTGGCATCTTTTTTTGGCCACAAGTTCGTTTATGTTTGGTGTGAGGTTCTGTGTTGTGGAGATTCTCAGGATGGATTGCAGGTGCTCATCAGTGAGGCGACTCCTGTGTGCTGTTTTGTTAGTCTTTATCACTGAGAAGAGCTTCTCACACAGATATGTGCTACCAAACATGCACAAGGTTCGAGCCGCATGTAGACAGACTTTTTTTGTTCTTCAAAGTCACCAAAGCGCCGTGCAAACTCAGTGCGCAATAACTGTAGTAAGCGGTAAGTGTTCGGCAAGGCAGCTGAAGCGCTGCATTATGGGATTTGTAGTTTATTGTGTTACCAGCGCTTCATATACCCGGGCTTTAATAACAATAATACAGTATATAAAATGATCTCGGGCGGATATAATTACACGCCGGGCCGGATGTGGCCCGCGGCCCTTGAGTTTGACACATATGGACTAAATAGAACTTGAAAAGATATATTTTTTCAAATGTGATCGTGCAATTCAGATAGAGTTGACGCCAAGACTGCAGCCTGCATGCCTCAATGAGTCATCCTCCCTCGCTCTTACTTTTTACCGTTCATCTAATGAATACACTGAGTATGGCTTTACCAAAACAATTATTGATGGCGAATAAAGTATCCATTATTCGAGTATGTAGAGCGGGATATATATATATACATATATATATACCCGCGTATCGCAGCGAGAAGTAGTGTGTTAAAAAGGTAGAAAAGAAAAGGGAACATTTTAAAAATAACGTAACATGACTGTCAATATACAGTATTTGTTTTGTGAGTGTTACTGAGTGTTGCTGTCATCAAGGATTTGATTATCATTATTTCTTTCAATCAGGTTTGTTTTTGTAGGATGTGTTGTGTTCAAGTTACATTCCGTGTTTGTCAATCGTTGTAAAAGTTTCATTCATCGATTCGTTTCTTACTGCATCAATAAACAGCTCGTCTTCTTCTTTATCTGAGACCTGACACACTGCATGCACGGGTTTTTTTTACACTGTCTTCCTTTAGCGGGACATTGACTTTTTCCACCGTGTGCTTTGTTTCCACAGTAGCTGCATTTATGAATATGCTTATCAGACGCTTCATATTTTTGCTGCCTTTTCAATTGTGTAATTCGGTTTTGTTCAGCTCTTTGGAACTGTTGCTTTTATCTGTGCACTGCGCCAGTTCACGTGAGCCACTCGGTGTACTTGCATCGAAGGTTCCCAGCTGTGCTGGTGCCATCTCGTGCTATGTCCATAGCTTTATTTAATGTTACCTTAGTCCTGGCACTTAAAACTTTCGCTGAGTTTGTGTCAAACACCACCCTGACCATCTCATCTTCCTCTCCATAAGCACAGACAGTCCTTCACCCATGAATATTTACCCGTGGCAGTTTGCTATTGGATTGCCGCTGACGGACGGCCTTATATGGGCAGGCACTAAATTACAAACGCCAGCGGCAGCCTGTCTATGAACTTAATTTAAAGTGTAGGTTTACACCGTGCTTTGTTTCCGAAGTAGCAGAACTCATGAATATGGTAGTATATGTCACTCGCTCGCTTCTTATTGTTTCGCTGCCTTCTCAATTATATAATGCATGTTTTCTTAAGCGCTTTTTTGAGGTCTTCCTGGTTTTCTATGTACTGCGTGATTACGTAGGAGGCGTGAAGATGTCACACGAAACTCCGCCCCCACGGCGTTGAAGCTCATCTCCATTACAGTAAATGGAGAAAAACTGCTTCCAGTTATGAACATTACGCGTAGAATTTCGATATAAAACCTGCCCAACTTTTGTAAAGAAGCTGTAAGGAATGAACCTGCCAAATTTCAGCCTTCCACCCACACGGGAAGTTGGAGAATTAGTGATGAGTGAGTGAGTGAGTCAGTGAGTGAGTGAGTGAGGGCTTTGCCTTTTATTAGTATAGATACCTTCACCCTATTGGAGCGATTTTTAGGAAATTTAACATTTCTTTTCACTGCTATGCTGATGATACACAGGTTTATATTCCTGTCTGCAACTCTGCAATAGATCAACTCCACAACTGTATGTCTGAACTAAGATCCTGGATGGTTAATAATTTTCTTGATCTGAATCAAAATAAAATGAAGGTGCTTTTAGTGGGTCCATCAGCTAAAGCCCAAATTGGTCTTGGACTTCTCAGCTCTTTCTCTGTCTTTTCCAAACCTCAAGTCCGCAATCTTGGTGTTACTTTTGATAGTAACCACTCTTTTGAGAAACAAGTAAATTCTGTAGTCAAGAGTTGCTTTTTCCAACTTCGTCTATTAAGTAAGATCAAGCCTTTTTTATCTTCTAGAGATCTTGAGAAAGCTACTCATGCTTTTATTTTTTCTCGCCTCGATTACTGCAACTCGCTGTATTCTGGGATTAACAAATCTCTGATACACAGGTTACAGCTGGTCCAAAATGCTACCGCTTGCTTTCTGGTTGGGGCAAGGAAGTATGACTCTGTTTCTCCTATTTTAGCTTCTTTACACTGGCTGCCTGTCCGTTTTCGAATTGATTTTAAAATCTTGCCACTAGTTTTTAAATCTTTATATGGGCTTGCTCCTGCCTATTTATCTGAATTGTGTGTTTTACACCAGCCATCCAGAGTGCTTAGATCTTCTTTTCAGTTGTCTCTTGTTGTCCCTCGTACCAAATGTAAAACCAAGGGGGACAGGGCCTTTGCAGCTGCTGCGCCTCGCATGTGGAACTCTTTACGTCATCACATAAAGGAGTCGTCTACAGTTGAACTGTTCAAAACAAGACTAAAGACTCATTTCTACTCACTTGCATTCCTTGACCTTCAGTAATACTGATGGTTTCCTCTTTGTGATTATTTAACATTGTTTCTATTTATTAGTATCTTATTTTATGTTCATATATTTTATTTCTATTTATGTTTTTATGTTGTTTTTGTTTTTTCTATTATTGTAAAGCATTTTGGCCACAGCATTACTATGTTGTTTTAAATGTACTATATAAATAAATTGACATTGACATTATTAAACCACATTCTTGTAAAGGTTAATCGCCTTTTTGTCACGTGATCATGTAAACATTAACATTTGTAGTTCCTCCTATTTACACTTCATAGAAGTAGATTTTTATTGTGTAAACGTTTGTTGTACTATTAGCCTAAATTGAGATAGATTTTGGATGTTTCTTGTTGTCTCTGCTTAATCCTTGTAAGATAGGATCCATTTTTAGATATATTTACTGCATTTGTAAAAAGTCAAGTGTCCTTTTAGTATTACAGTATTTCTTTCTGATCTGAACTTTCTTCAATTTCTGATAAGAATGTAACTCCAAAATATTTTTGAATAATGTGCCTACTATATAATAAAATGTTAAGGTTTCTGTGTGTGTCTAGTCTCTCAGAACAGTCTGATTGGTCACTTTGACTTTGGTGAAATGATAATAATAATAATAATAATAATATATCCCAATAATATATATGTGTGTGTATATATATATATATATATATATATATGTATGTATGTATGTATGTATGTATGTATGTATGTATGTATGTATGTATATATATATATATATATATATATATATATATATATATATATATGAGCCCTGTACTTACCCATTTAATAAAAAAATCATTATTTCTTTCCACCTTTGCTTTTTAGCCTTTGGAAATGCAAAGACAATCCGCAATGACAACTCTAGTCGTTTTGGGAAATATATTGACATCTATTTCAATAAGAATGGAACCATTGAAGGAGCACGGATAGAACAGTATCTGCTTGAGAAATCACGTGTTTGTCGGCAGGTATTTAACTTTTAACTTTTTAATATAGAATTTTGCCGCCTTGTTCTTCTCCTTCTCTCAGTTTCTAGGGAAGCCTATTTCACAGCTAGTTATTTTGTCCAATTGTAGGTAAAGCTTAAAGGTCTAATTAAATTAAATAGTAAAAAAAGCATTTTAGACATTTTATACCACATTTTTTACCACATAATCAGGTGATGATTAGTTGCAGTGTTCCTGAGAACTGCAATAGTTTTGGTTAGGATTAAAAATACAGACACATCTGTACTTATGATATTTTATATTTTGTGAAAAAATTTAGGAGGAGAAGCAAAGTATCCAAATCTTGTTCAGAAACATTTTGAAAAGCTTGAAGAGGTACAGATGGAGAAAGTTACAGAAAGAGAGAGAGATTACAAAGGCAGATGTGCAGTAGATACTGGATATTCTGTCCTTTGTTTCTGTTGCAATGATGTTGCCAAGCTTATTTTCTAGACCCCAGCAGGGCAGTATTACAGTGGAGCAGGGAGAAAAGTAGAAGCGAGAAGTTTATGATTAATTTTGTGACTGCTTGCAACCTTTTGTGTATTTTTCCTTCTTTTACAGCATGTATTTAAATGTGTATAATAGTGAGAACCTTTTTGAAAAATAATAATTTTCCTTGTCATTTATTGTCAACTAACACTGAATGTGCAAATTCTTCTGATTCTTGTTATTTGGCATCATTAACATCAGTTTTATTGCATTCACGCAATACCAATAAAAAGTAGTGATATGCAGAGTAAAGGTTGAACAAAGTCAGGATTCAAACTTGAGGAACTTTAGTTGCTACCTAACAAGGCAATGTAGTTAGAAAGCAAATGTGGACTCTGATATTAATCAGGAAGTAATGATAATATCACTTTTTGGAAAACATAACTCACTCTGACTCAGTTCACATTTATCTACAAGTGGGTATGGTATTATACATATAAAGTATAGCAGTTGGTTTTACAAGGAGTGTCTATGTGTCTTCTTTAAAGAAAATAAATATGTTAGAAGTTAATGTATTGCATCCCAGCTCTATGTAACCCTCCCATGGATAAGAATGTGCAAACCTCTTAGGCTGGTGGTTTAGTACTTTACTCATTGAAGTCTGACCTTGCTGTTTCTCAGAAGCAAGAAAAGGGTAGGTAATGAGGACCTCAATTAAGTAGTGTTTTTAAAAGTCCACCTTTAGAAATTACCATTGCCATTAAAATTAGAAAACATTTAATTTTAGAAAAGTTTAAATTGATGCAAACAGGCAATAAAAGTAATAATTATGCATATAACAGACTCTGAGCTGTACCAAAGGAATTCTCAAAATGACAAAAATTATGTTAACATTTCTGCTTATTAACAAATGTGCCAGAGAAATGGAAAGGGCTAATAAAATATTTGCCTCAACTGTTAGAACTGTAAATTATAAATCTCATCACACTTTCCATGCACTAAAGAGGTGAATTTTTAACATTGTTAACATCAATTTACTTAGACAATAATTTGTGCCTCTCTTTTGCTAATGACAAGTGAGACATGCAAGTTCAAACCATACATGTCACAAAAAATCAATCAAACAATGAGACGGTGGTGCTTGTTCTGCCTCAATGGGTATCCAATAATTGTGATATGCTTTTACATTGTCATAAACTGAGAAAATACAGCAATGCATATTTAAACATTAAGTAAACTAGGAGTCTTGCAACCAGGAAAATATATTGGCTATGAATGGCCGCAGTTGAATGAGCAATACCTCAGGTTTACTATCAAACAATTTTCACATGAAAAAAGACAAGCCACAATAAAATGGAAAGAACATACAGACTACAAAGACTTAATGACTCTAATACTAAACTGTGGGGTGGTCTGGTGGCAGAAATAAGCACTGTGCAGCCAGGTGTTTGCTGGACAGTACAGAACAGCAAACATTTCAAAAAATGATTTTCTAAATACCTGTTCTATCTACACCAACATTCTGTGCACATCTGAAACAGGGACATTGCACTGGTGACTTTATTTCCCCACAAAGTCAAAGAAGCACGTGTAAGTTTTCCCTGGTGATTTTTTTTTTTTTCTTCCCAAACTTTGCACCATCAGGTGATCCTACTCAGTGGTAGCTGAAGATCAAGATGTTGCCCACCTCCATCAATAAAATGTCTTGTGCTCAGTGCATTCCAAATATTGAGCTGCTGCTTTCATGTTTTCCAAATTACTTTCCCTTTAAAGGAACAAATGACACTGAACTTTTCATAAATCTTTGCTGGCTTGTGCAGCATAGCATTGGTTGTGGAAAGCCCAAACTGAAAATGTAACTAGGCCCAAACATTCAAGCCTCATTGCTCTTTTTGAGAGTTCAGGTTGCACTTGCCTGTAGATATCCAAAAGCAGACTTGGAATGATGCAGGGCTAAAAGAGTTTAGGTCCTTCAGCTGTAAACAGGATTGAAACACCCAGCACAAGGACAGATTCACATACTACAAAAACAATATTTTTCAAGATAAGAAATTTAAGAATATGTTGCAATGCTAAAATAGTGGCTTAAAAGACTAAGCTGATAGGTGTTATAAACATTTTAATAATTAGTTGAATTATTGAGGGAAGCTTATTATTTATTTTACACAACATCTGGTGGGGCTGTGCCACTGTGGCCCTTAATTATGAACCCCTGTGGCAGTTGGGTAATCCAAAGTGCCAAGCAGACTGTGATAACCTGGAAGAGTTCAGTTGTCTGATTTTAAGTTTTCTTATTTTTGCAGGCTGCAGAGGAGAGAAATTATCACATCTTCTATTGCATGCTGATGGGAATGAATGCAGAGGAAAAGAAAATCCTTTCATTGAGAACTGCAGCAGAATACAATTTTCTCACAATGGTATTCCTAGCAATGTCCAATAGTATTTAAATGTTAACATGTACATTTATTTTAAGGATATCTTTTTTTTAAAACTTAAACTCCCTACACATCACCAAAGAGCCTCTTTTTCAAAAGAGTGTTTTTAAAATTAGACAAGTTGCTACTCTGTATCAGTGTCCCCTTTTCACTTAGAATCCAAGACTGAAACATTAAATAAGACCAAACCTAGCAACTCAGTCAAGCCTTATAAATTGAATTTAACAGGTGAAGCTTAAGCTTTATTTAATAATAATACATTTTATTTATTTGTAGGCACCTTTCACTCAAGGACACCAAACAACAGATAAAACACACATTATAAACAAAACTAAAAATACAAAACTTAATATCAGACAGAGCAATTGTATTCAAAGAGAAAACGCAGACTTAAACAAAAGAGTTTTGAGTTCAGATTTGAAAAGTGAGAATGATTCAATATTTCTAAGCTCAGATGACAGTGAGTTCCAGAGCTGGGGAGCAGAGCAACTGAATGCTCTGCTCCTCATAGTGGTAAGACGGACGAAGAGGACAGTCATGTGGATAGAAGAAGCGGATCTAAGGGTGCGGGAGGGAATGGCAACATGGAGGAAGTCGGACAAATATAGAGGTGCCAGCTTGTGGATAGCCTTAAAAATTAACAGAAGAATTTTGAATTCAATGCTGAACTTAACCAGAAGCCCCTTTGAAGCTGATGCGGCAACTGAATTCTGGAGCAGTTGAAGCTTATAAAGAGATGTGCGAGAAAGACCAAAGCAAAGGGAATTGCAATAATCCAGACTAGAAGTGACAAGGCTATGAACAAGGATAGCAGTGGAGTGAGGGAGGGGCGAATACGATTAATGTTACGCAGGTGGAAATATGCAGACCAGGAGATGTTATTGATGTGGGACTGAAAGGATAAGGTACTGTCAAGGATGACATGCAGGCTCTTAACCTGTGGGGAAGGGGAGACAGAGGAATTATCAATAACAAATTAAAAATGATCAGTTTTGGATAATGTTGATTTTGTACCAATGAGGAGAACCTCAGCTTTGTCACTATATAATTTAAGAAAATTTGAATAAAAGCAAGATTTAATTTCTGCTATGCAACTAATAAGTGAGGAAGTTGGAAAGGAAAAAGTAGGTTTGCTAGTGAGATAGAGCTGGGTGTCATCAGCGTAACAGTGGAAGCTAATGTTATATTTACGAAAGATATTGCCAAGGGTAAAGAGGTAAATAATGAAGAGGAGGAGCCACAGGACAGAGCCCTAGGGCACCCCTGAAGTAACCGCAGTGGGTTGGGATGTGAAAGTTTTAAGCTGAATGAACTGAGTGCGGCCTAAGAGACAGGATCTGTACCAGTCTAGTGGAGTGTGGGTAATGCCAATCAAAGATAATCTATTGAGAAGAGTGGTGTGACAAATAATGCCATATGCCGCACTTCGATCAAGAAGGATGAGAATACTAATTAAACCAGAATCAGCTGCCATAAGGAGGTCATTAGTAATTTTGATAAGTTCCATTTCTGTGCTGTGGAGGGGGCAAAAAACAGACTAGAACTGTTCATAGAGATTATTTTGAGATAAATGAGAATTAAGTTGAATATTCACCATTTAATGAGAATCATTCATAATAGGTAACAACGTCAGTTCAGTGTTGCTGCTAATATTGAATATCATAAGAAAAAGACAGAAATGACTGTTCACTATGATACAAGATGTAATCAGGAAAGTACGACTTAAACATACCTGTTAAATTTACAAATAAAATCTAATACTTGAACTTTTGATAAATACTATCACATCTGTTTATAATAGCAAATGTATTTATTCATTATTTAATCATTAATTGATCAATACATCAATTCATTGTTCTTATAAAATTTAAGAAGTATCCGAGATATTGGGATAGCCTAGCTATTAGCTAAAGAAACAAGCTTGATGGACTGAATTGTTGCCTGTCACGTGTCAAATTTCTTATGTTCTTAATCTTTCTATATATTGCACATTTCAATGCTGGCACCACCACAATCACTTTACAAAGAAATCAAAACCATTATGAGATACAGTAAAAAAATGTAATTGTACCTTACATTTTATTTTTCCATTTTCCCACATCTGAAATATGAAACAATCAGTCTAAATTGGCTCCTAGCCAGGCCCAGATGTTTGTGGCTGTTGTTTTAGAACATTTCAAAATGTGAAAGAAGATCTCATTGTGTCCCTGCTATATGTGCCAAAAATACTCATTTTCTTGGTGTTATTATCTATTGCTTGCTATGCTGTTTAGAAAAGAAATTACTCCCACCTCTTTTCACACACTCATTGTTTACAACAACAGAGCTTATGTTTTAAAATAATTTTAATGTGCTCATCACAACTTAGTTTTTTTTGTAGTTTCTATACAGAGTAACCTATTTTGTATCAGTTTTGTATCATTTTTAAAATAAAAAAAATATTTTGGAGTTAAAATTTTAAATATATATATATATGCATTCCTTTCTTGTCTAGGGAAACTGCACAAGTTGTGAGGGGCGAGATGATACCAAGGAATATGTCCATATCTGTTCTGCTATGAAGATTCTTATGTTTTCTGATAATGAAAAGTGGGAGATCCTGAAACTCCTGGCTGCTATGCTACATCTAGGCAACCTTGACTTTGAAGGTACCTAAACTAAAATGAGAAGTATAGGGCAATGTGACTTGGTTGTGTGAGATCAGGGAGATGTCTGGGCAATGTGAAATAATAAAGTAAAATACTTGTAAAGCTATACGGTACCAGGTGATGAGCCAACAAAATTGTAATTTTCATTTTTTTTTCTTCTTTACCATTATAAGAAATTGTTTAAAGAAAAATAAAAAGAAATCATGTAACCTTAGTCTAAATTTAAATGTCTAAGCGAGAATTGCCTGAAACACCTTGTTGCCATCCTAGGGACAAATGCTATTCATTAAGGTGTGTATTCATCTTTTAATCCCAGATAATTGGTAAGTCTGAGTCTATCCAAGAGATGATCAGTTCTTTTAAATTCATTTACTTTGAGTTAATTTGTGTTGCTTGGCCTAACTTGAGTATTTATGCTGTTATTCTCCCAGCCACTGTCAAGAACAATCTAGATAGCTGTGATGTCATATCTTCTACGCATCTGACCATGGCTTCAAAGTTACTGGAGGTAAAAAATGCACACATTTTACACTTCTTATGCACTAAACTAAAAAAAAATCTAAATGCCAAACAGAAGTCGCCCCTATTAAAAAATAATTCCAGGATAGTGTTCTACTGACAGGACCAAATATAAATGAAGCTTTTTTTTTTTCCTTTTTAAAAGCAATAAAGACAAATGTAATATGGTACTTTCTGTACAAGTTGATTTTGATGTATAGCCTGCCTAAAATGACGCATTGCCATCATTTTCTTTCGGTTTTCCATATTGTTAAACTGAGAAATACTCTACACAAACAGCCTAGACCATTTCTTTATTAGTAAAAGATGTTTCAAACTGGTTACATAGCTCTCGCAATCTTCATTGTTATCATGCTGATTATAGATTCGACCCCATATTAATGTTAGTATAAATTGAGGTGATAGATATCAGTTAATCGCTTTTACCCTAAAGAAAGAAAGAAAGAATCAGATATAATTTAAAATTGGACTTGATAACCATTTGTAATGCAATTGCTGACCATACAATAAGTGTGTGTTGATTTACAATTCTAGTTCATTTTTTGTCTTGGTTGTATTTTCACTTCTGCCATTGCCTGTAATAGTGTATAGTATTACACTATAGTATCTTTCATGATCATATACTTGGAACCATTGAAATCATTCTTCACTGCCTTATTACATTGCTGCTAGCAATTGTTATCAGATATGTAAACAATAGCCATGAGGGGAGGAAAGCACCAGTTCAGGACAAATTTTCAGAAATTAAGCTTATTTATAGCATATGGACAGTTTGGATTTATAAAAATATTTACCTCTAATTATGCATTTTTATTAAAGCTACAATGACCATGTACGAAAGTTGGGGCAATGACTTTTGCTTTGGTTACATTTTAACCAATTGTGTAAAAGTATTCTCACAATTACAATTTGATGCAAGCAGGGGGTTAAATAATCATGTTAGCTGCTTTCTGTGAGTTTCTGTAAGCATACTGTGAACACAGTTTAAGGTTTCCAGCCTAGATGGAGTCACAGTTGCGAAGGCACAAATGCAATAGAATAAGGTGTTAAATAAATGAAGGTGGGCATGGTTGGAGGAAAAGGGATTTGGAGGACAATGCCTTATCACTTGGTGTCACAAAATAAAAATAAAAAAATTTTAATCCTTGTTTCTGTAGTGTGAGCTTGGCTACAGCATGCCAGTAGAAAAAGTACTGTCATGGCATGATGTGGATCATATGAGTAGAACAGACATTCATGCTCTCTAATTCACATTAATACATTAATATTGGCAGAAGCAACAGTGACCACAGTTTATACATTATGCCACAATTACTACATGACCTGTCATTCTGAACAACTGAACCTCTCACTGATTTGTTAAAAAAAAAAGCATCAAATGGCCAAAATGCTGCTTTATTTTGCAGTTATTATACTCAGTATGATTATTCTCAATCCATCAGCAATTTCTGTGTGCAGTTCTTTATTTTATACACTTTTATTTGTTTATTTTTAGAGCTGTGAAGAAAAAAGGAAGACATTTTAAACTTGTTCATTGTTTGCGAATTTATTTAAAACAAAAATATTTCTATTTTTTTTTGCATCTCAGTTATTGCTTATACAGTATTCATTTGTCATAGCAAAAGGAGGTGCTTCATTAAAATGTGTTTAGCAATTGAAATGTGTTTACATTATTTAAATAATAAATTGGTTTTGCACAAATGAATATTCATTTTGCTTTTGGTTAATTCGGTTTATGTATTTACCCTGAGTTCAAAGTTAACACCACCCATCCAAAACCTTCAGGCTTAGGAGTTTTTATTACTTTAACCATGTAAATACTTTATCAGTGAGACAATTACTAATATGAGATGGCATAGCATGTGTTGGGTAAATAATCTAAAACCATCTTAAAACCACCATTGTCCCACTAGAAGTGGTTGGATGTAGTTTGAATTTAGATTATTCCATATAAATGTTATATACTGGCATTATTCTAACATTCAGCACTGCTTAGATGACAACTAGACTCACCCGCCTTTTAAGGCGACCGTCTTTTAAGTTGACCACTTCTTAAGGCAATTCAATATGTAGATCAATTTGATATTTTATACCATCTCATTAATTTGGTTATTTTGCATTTGAGCGGTATTACTTTAATACTCGTAGTTTCTCTTATTTTTGTGATGAAATTTAAACTTTTTTTCTATATTGAGGTCACCCTTTTGAACCCCCCTGATATTTACTACACGGTGAGGCATTTGTACTCCATCAACATTAATTATTTCCAGAGACATAATTTTGTCTATTTTTCCAGTGCATCGCGCACAAAAGCAAGGGAACGATGGGAGCACCAGAACTCTGCTCACATCATGTCGCCTGCATCGCAAGCTGCAAGTAGTAAGTCTGTGATAAGCGGAATACCGCTACGCTTTCCACTCACGGGACGGAAGAACAATCCCGACTGCTTTTATATAGTAAGAAAGAAGAAGAAGATATCGCACAGTCTGGAGTAGAAAATCATCTTTTACCTGGAAAAACGAAACTACAAATCCCATCGTGCATTGCAAAATGGACGGGACGTGTGAAACTCCGCGCCTGCGCAGCACTCACGGGACGGAAGGACAATCCCAACCGCTTTTATATAGAAGAATGTTTTCCAACTTGAATACAGGATTTATACATAATGATTTATGCAATTGTATATATTTTAGTGGGTACTTACTCATGTACTTTAACATACCTCATGTAGAATCATCTATGGTTTCAATTTACTCTGCCATTTGTTTATAGTATTACTATATATGTAAGATGAGCAGGGACAATCTGTGATGCTGCATCTCCATAAGGATCCCATCTTGGTAGACCATGCAGTAAAGTGACAGTCTTTATCAAATATGTTCCTATTTGGTTTGTGTTTCAGGACAGATTCGTCATCAAGCTGAATACTGAGATACCTGTTGGAGTGCATGGGGGGGAAGTTATGTCTCCAACCTGTTTTATTCATAAATTGATCCAATTAATTGATGGCATTGAAAGACAGCTGTTACTGTACTCAGTCTTTTGCTTATTGGTAGATATACAGTATAGGATTGCAGAAGCTAACAGCATGGTCATTTAATCAATATCCTTAGAACAGTGTACCATATCTTCTCATCTCTGAAGCTCCAACATGCTGTGCCTGTGAAGAGTGGTCATACTTTAGACTTATAGAGTAGTTCCAACATATTGTATAATTGTTTGTGTGTCTCTCACCAGGTGGATCCCAAAGAACTGGAAGATGGCTTGATTCACCGCTCCATTGCTACTCGTGAAGGAACTGTTTCCACCCCTCTTAGCCTGAAGCAGGCAATGGACAGTCGAGATGCATTTGCTAAGGTATAATACCAAAAGAAAGAAAGCAGTTAGACTTTGTGATGGTGTGATCCTTTCTTATGATAACATATTGTAAGAGCGGGTGTTAAGAGTCCGCTACTCTCCTTACCAGAATTCGCCGTTGATTCTTCTTGGCTTGTGGGCAACCTCGGTAGCGTAGAGTCTTCGATGTGTGGAAAGGCACAAAGAGATGCCCACCCTAGTTTTGTGGACTATTTGCCAGTTATATTTATTTCTTTAATAATACAACAGTGGAGATACAGTACTGAGCTACACAAGAACACTTCCTTTTTTTTCCTATCTCCCCACTCCACCCACCAAATTTCTCTTCCCATAAATAAATAATCTATCAATTAACTTTATTGGAATTTCCTGACATGAACTCCAGCTTACAATATTTCTGTATGTATGTAGGCAGGATGCAAATAGTGGGCATAAAGAGTATGCATTGCATAAGGACCCCTGACTACTAGTCCATTCATATAGGTGCTGTCAAGGGGCACCTATGCGTACATCCTGGAGCAATGATGAAATAAATGTTGCAGTGGTAAGAATGAGTTGAAAAGTTCATATTGCCTGCGTCTGAATCTATGTGTTCCTACAGGCTACTAAAGTCTATATTAAGACTGAATTTAAAAATGATTTAATTCCAGTTTTTGGCTAATATCTGATTTTTTTTGTTTGATTGTAGAAATTAATTTTGTAAGTGATTCAAATCTGATATTACCATGTATCAATGTCTATCCTGAATCCTCAAACTTAATAAAGCTCTATTCATCAGACAGAAACAACCTAGCAGACAGCCACATGCTGATTTCAAATTGGTTACAGTACAGGACTTGATTTCTGCAACTCACAAATGCTCAGAGATGCTTTAAGTGGGATCATCATTTTCAAATCTTAACATAGAAACCTGAGACTACTGAATGAAGGAACCGCTAGGATAGCTGATATGGCTGTGTTGTATTTAGTGATGGAAAGACCAAGGTTATGATCATCACCTATGCCCTTGATACAGATACATCCAATTCCAATGAACGAAAGGATTTTTACAACCTAGAATGCATGATTACCATTAAAATATTAGCATGCAATAAATGACGGCTATTACATGGTATAGCCAAGGTAATCAACCCACTAAATCTGAATTTTTGACTTCTTGCACTGCTTGATTCATATCTTACTAGGGAATTTATGGTCGTATGTTTGTGTGGATTGTGGACAAAATCAACAATGCCATTTATAAACCTCCCTCCAATAACCCAAGAAATATACGACGTTCCATTGGATTGCTGGACATCTTTGGTTTTGAAAATTTCAAAACTAACAGGTGAGAGCTGAATTGTTTTTTTTTTTTAGCTGGAAAGAATTTAATTTTCTAATATGCTGATGTTTTTTATTGTGAGTAATTTTATTAAAGACAGGTCAAATATGATATTTTCTTAAACTGAAAGTATTTTGAAGCTATTAACTGTAATTCTGATTTAAAGTAAAGCTGGACCTCAAAGACTGCATTTGTAATCCTAAAATCCACATTGTCATTTTATCAAGTAAACAAAAATGATAAGATATGTTACATGAAATACCTACTGTATTAGCACAGTGGTTTAATTTATTTTTGCCCATACTAAAAGAAAAACATAAAATTGTATTATTCAGGTATGCAAACAAAAGTGTTGCCAGCACAAAGATAAATATGTGGTAGCTGGGATTTGGAGCATTTTCAAAACCATTTTTTATTCTACCTGTGATTTACAGACATGAGTCAGTCATTTTTCTAACATGTTTAGATATTGAACAGGGTCATTGGGGGTGGGGGGTTTGACGTGGTTGATTTTTCTTTCGCCTATCCCATTTAGTTTAGGGAGCAAGGCAGGAACAAACCCTAGAAAGGGCAGCATTCCATCGCTGAATGAACTTATACGCACACATACACACACACAAGGTGCAATTTAGTATCACCAAATTCACCTAACCCAGAGGAAACATATGCAAACTCCTTGCAGGGAAGACCTGGGATGTGAACCCTGGTCCCCTTACTGCAAGGCAGAAGTGCTACAACTACACCACCATGCTGCACATTTACAGATGTGCAGTATAAAAAGAGTTAACCTTTTTATCACACCATTAAGAAACAGATCCATAAAAATGTTTATGTTTAAAATGTACATTATATTTGTCTCAAAAATGCACAAAAATCTATCATTGCTGTTTGCTACAGGGCTGCCTGAAGGTTACTTTTGGCATTTGTCATTGTTATTTTTGTTCAGCTTTCGAGAAAACTGAATGCTTCAAAGACAGCTAATATTTTTATGCCTCTGACTAACAGCAGTTTTATTAATAGCTATAGTTCAGTTTATAGATTAACTAGCAAAATACCCGCGCTTCGCAGCGGAGAAGTAGTGTGTTAAAGAAGTAATGAAAAAGAAAAGGAAAATTTGAAATTTGAAAATAACATAACATGATTGTCAATGTAATTGTTTTGTCACTGTTATGAGTGTTGCTGTCATATATATCTATACTAATAAAAGGCAAAGCCCTCACTCACTCCTCACTAATTCTCCAACTTCCCGCGTAGGTAGAAGGCTGAAATTTGGCAGGCTTATTCCTTACAGCTTACTTACAAAAGTTAAGCATTTCGAAATTCTACGCGTAACGGTCATAACGGTCGACAACGTCTGCCATGTTGAACTTTCTTATTTATGGCCCCATCTTCACGAAATTTGGTAGGTGGCTTCCCTGCACTAACCAAAACCGAGGTACGTACTTATTTCAGTGGTATGATGCTACTGTTGGCCGCCATATTGAAGTTTCTAATGTCACTAATTCTTCAACTTCCCGTGTAGGTAGAAGGCTGAAATTTGGCAGGCTCATTCCTTACAGCTTACTTACAAAAGTTAAGCAGGTATCATTTCGAAATTCTACGCGTAACGGTCATAATGGTCAACAACGTCCGCCATGTTGAACTTTCTTATTCATGGCCCCATCTTCACGAAATTTGGTAGGCGGCTTCCCTGCGCTAACCAAAACCAATGTACGTACTTATTTTGGTGGTATGACGCCACTGTCAGCCGCCATATTGAACTTTCCAACGTCACTAATTCTCCAACTTCCCGTGTACGTAGAAGGCTGAAATTTGGTACTTATTTCAGTGGTATGATGCCACTCTCGGCCGCCATATTGAACTTTTCAACGGTCTTTGTTACTTATGGGCCTGTCTTCAAGAAATTTGGTATGCGGGTTCCCAACGCTAACTGAATCCTACTTAGGTACATATATACATGTCCATAGCCTGCAGCTCGGTCACCGTGTGAGGCGCCGTTGGGTCCCCCATCCCAACGCCTCCCGCGTTGTTGGCTGCCTGCCTATATAAGGCCATCCGTACATCGCTCCAGTCTCTATATTCCCTTCCTTGCTTTGCCGCGGGATTCAAGTCTCCCTGCTGATAACTACAGCCTTATTATTTAATCCATGGCTTCTCCACTGTTTTATTGTTCATTTATTACGATTATAGTTATTGTGTAGTTATTTTAGACTTACTTTATATTGTTCATTTACCCATTTCCTTTATCATTCCAACCGTACCCCCATTAACATGTCTATTGAGGTGACGAACTGTCACTTACCGAGTGGTTTCCATGCCCGGAGATGGCACCTACCTTTTCCATTCTCTTTGTTACATATTGCACAGCCATATCAGGCTCACTCTTGATATCCGGAGGAACCTTGTGTCTTATGTATTGAATGACTGGGACAGGTTCAAGGTGTGGACTGATGACGGTACAGGGGATAATTATACTACACAGGAGCACTATAAGAGTGAAATGCTTCAGCCCTTCACCTATGCATCTGCATGTGAGTTGATGGCTGCCGATGAATTGTTCGGTTGTCACTTTCAAGTGTACTGAAATGGCGAAATATTTTACACCTTTGGACAACCGCCAATGCCTCTTAAACATCTTAGATTCACAGGTGACGATTTCAGTAGTGGACACTTTGATGTTTATGATTATTTAAACTCTCAAAAGCTGGATGTGAAGTTATCGATGAAACCGGTTGTATACTTACAATGCTTGACAGATGCCAAATGTCTCTTCAACACAAGTCCTACAAATACTTTCGTAATTGAAACAAACCATGAAACTCAAATCGATTATCACAGCGGCAATCCAAGCAGTGAGATTTGAAACAAGATTACTGTTCACATGGCCAACTGTACGTTGCATGCTCAAGAGTAAACTCAGCACACAGCTTGGTCATATTACAACCGGAGGGCCGAACTCACAATGTGGTATACAAAGAGATCCTTAACAAAAAATTATTGGTATATTTTCCCTCAGTTTAAAAAGGTTTAATTTTCTTCTTAATAAAAATTTTAAGGCAGTACTTGCAAGCAAGCGGGTATTTTGTAGTATATATATATATATATATATATATATATATATATATATATATATATATATATATATATATATATATATATATATATATATATATACACACACACACACACACACACACACACACACACACACACACACACACACACACACACACACACACACACACACACACACACATCCATATAAAGGGCTTGAAGCCCAGCCCTGGGACCACCACCAGGCGGCGCCCGGTGCCTGCAGAAGTCTGGAGCCCAGCACTTCCGCCACACTAGGAAGTGCTGGGGATGAAGATGGGGACACCCGGAGGGCTTCCGGGTGCGCAGCCGGCATTTCCGCCACACTGGAAGCCCATCCGGGTTCCTATTTAAGGGGCCGCCTCCCTCCGGTCATTGGCGGAAGTCGGGTGGAAGAGAGACGGAGCTGGAGAGAGGATTGGAGGCGGCCAGAGAGGCAATTTGACTCTGTGCCCTGGACATTGGGGGAACGGTACTGGGAAGTGCACTAATTGTAAATATATTGTTAATAAACGTGTGTTGGGTGAACTTACGATGTCCGCCTGTATGTGTCCGGGCCAGCATTCACAATATATATATATATATATATATATATATATATATATATATATATATATATATATATATATATATATATATATATATATATATATATATATATATACCCTTTGGGGTGCGAGCAGCTGTTGCTGGGTGTGCCAGAATCCATTGAAGAAAAAAAATAAACATTATTTGTACAAAATCTTAATTTTTCTATCCATTTCTAAATAATTAAATGGGTAGGCTATTTCGTATCAGTGCAATATGCTGCTTGTTAAAACGGATGACTTCCGCTCTTAAGTGCACGTAGTGCTGCATGGGCATTATGAACTTTCATATCTGTTCAATTTCTATTTAAATTTTAAATATAACTAATTTTTATTTAGTCGACAGAAATATCTTTGGTAGGAATGTAAGTTAAATTTAGTCATCATTGCATAAATTTTTCTTCACCATAGAAATTTAAAGACTAAATTCAACTTGCATTCCTACCAAAGATATTTCTGTCGACTAAATAGAACCTACTTATATCCAAATAGAACTTGAAAAGATATATTTTTTTCGAATCTGAGCGCACATTTTAGATCGACTTAATGTGCACTACATTGAGCCCCATGCTATTGTGCTCTCGCCTGCCTGCCTCAATAAGTCATAGTCGCTTTGCTCTTACTTTTTTACCGTTCATTTAATCATGGGCCTCTCTACAGTTTTGTTTATTTTCGGGTTGTAATGTTCATTAAATTTACGTATCATCTGGTCCATTGGCGGACCGTGCATTTGACACCAAGGCCTTCAGCACTGCTCCGTTTGAATCAACCCGCCCCTCAAAAACTAATTTATAGTTATAAAAACCATCTTAATATGCAGAAATACAGTGTAAAGAGCCACTGCATCGCAGATAGATTCCTGTAGCCACAATAAATGCATTTATTGAATAGACAAACCAGGGGTGAACAAGTTCCTTTCTACTGCAGCCACAGCCGCGACACACATAAAAAACATCAATAATAACTCATAAACTTGCAATATTATTTAGGAAAATCGCTCACATTTTACACACCAAAAATTCTGATTATTTGTAAACAAAATCCATCCTCCTCTCTTTCCTCAAAAACAGTTCAATCATTCTGTCGTACGGATTATCCGTGCGCCTCAGTTCCATCAAAAAGTCCCTTTCTATCGCCATCGAAGCTAATGCTGAAAGTCGAACTTGTGGCTTCTATCCAATCAATGGGTCTGAATACGGTGACGTCGTCGAACGCCTGCTAGAGGGCAGTATGTCAGTCAGTCAGTCAGTGCTTTGCCTTTTATTAGTATAGATGGATCAAGACAGTAACCTAACTCGCAATTTCTTATTCACTTGCAACAAGTCAGATTCAAACCAATACTGATTGATTGCCTTAAAATGAGTTAGGTTCACTACATTTCCTTTAAAAGTAGTCATCTCTATAGCTTCTCCCTCTTTATCTCATGATGTCTATTTTATAAATTATGAATTATGCTCAAAGCAGGAATATTGTACCACAAAATATTTTTGGTAACATTTGTGGAAAGCAGTCCTGACATCAGTTAAATTAAGGCTACCTAACAGTAGACACAATGGCTGAAGATTCATAACGTACATAAAGTATTAGAATAGACATCTGAGATGTCTGTATTGAAAGTCTCATTGTTCTTGTCATTTTTGTTACAATGTTCTAATAGTAAGCTCTGGATATCAATAAAATATATAAACATCATATGAACACATTATCTAGCTCATAAAGTATAATTTTGATGTTAATTCATGATGACGTGCGGTTATTGCTTGAAAATACAATATCTAAAATATTATAACTTCTGCTCAATTATGTAGTCATTTATATGATAATATCCATCCATCCATTATCCAACCCGCCATCTCCTAACTGACAGGGTCATGGGGGTGTGCTAGAGCCAATCCAAGCCAACACAGGGCGCAAGGCAGGAAACAAACCCTGGGCAGGGCGCCAGCCCACCTCAGGGCGCTCACACACACACACCAAGCACACAGTAGGGACACTTTAGAATCGCCAATGCACCTCACCTGCATGTCTTTGAATTGTGGGAGGAAACCGGAGTACCCGGAGGAAACCCACGCAGACACAGGCAGAGCATGCAAACTCCACACAGGAGGACCCGGGAAGTGAACCCGGGTCTCCTTACTGCGAGGCAGCAGCACTACCATGCTGCCCTTATATGATAACATATTTAATATTTATTTAAATGTAACATTTTATATCTTCACTTATTTTGTTTCTTTGCATTACATCACATTTGCATGACATCACATTGGCTATTTGTGATACACAATGAAAGCAAATGATTTTAAAGGGCTCAGTGGCATGAATTCTGACAGACACTTTAGTCTGTTAGACCAGTTGCCTGAGCCACTGTTGTGCTGATTTATTGTATTGATAGAAAAATTTATGTTCCCTCACAGTTTTGAGCAGTTGTGTATAAATTTTGCCAATGAGCAGCTGCAGCAGTTCTTTGTTAAGCACGTTTTTAAGCTGGAGCAGGAGGAGTATGCTCGGGAAAACATTGGATGGCAGCACATTGACTTCAGTGACAATCAGAGGGCTTTGGATGTCCTGGCCTGCAAGAGACTCAACATAATAGCTCTCATTGAAGAGGAGAGTCACTTTCCCAAGGTAAACTCACACTGGTGCAAACTGCATTATAAATTGATTATCCCTATACTCCTTTGAGTGCCTGGCACTTGCTTCCCATGTGTACCTTTAGAACATATTGGCTAACAAGTATCAATTAAATTATCAATCTGCTGCCTTCTATTTTTGTTCTAATTAATTATTTTGCACAATATCATCTTGATATTTTTTAAACTTTCTCCAGCAATGTATATGCTTTTTAGTTTGCACAGGTATTTTCTTTTTAGAGGTATTGGTTTTAGAACTTAAAGCTAGACTTTTTCCTTGATAGTTGCCATTTCTCTGAATGGGGTTTTCTTTACAGATCTGTTTAAGTGGCTAATTTCAGAGTATATATTTTCACAGGTTGTCCTATGAGTTTCTCCATAAAAGTTTGGGCATCTTCCATCAAATAAAGTTTATTGTCATTTGTACATAGCACAGTGAAATTCCTACTTGCATGTCTCCTCAGAACTGTTGACAAAATACAGTACCAATAAATAAAATAGATATGTAGCAACAGACACATACACACTGTTATTTTACATATTCTTGTTCTTTTGACTTGCGGGTAAAAACTGTCCCTCAAATCCACTTGTGCAAGTTCCAATGGTCCCGTACTTTTTGCCATAAGGCAGAAGTAAGAATAATGGCTGTGAAGGATGGCCAACCTCTTCAATTATCCTGTTTGCCTTTCTAAGGCAGAACATTTTGTATATGTTCTGAAGAGTTACCTGTGTTACAGTATCTACTTAAGTCTGGATATCTGCTCTGTATCTACGTGTCATTTTGTGTTGTTATTTTCAAACAATGAACCTTTTGTTTTCCATTTGCTGTCTCCTTTCAGGCATATTTACTAGCTGCTCCCTATCTGTTGACTAGAAATCAATATATGTAACATCTAAACTTTGTGGTACATTAATTAGACAACATTTGAGATAAACAATATGCAACTCTTGTCACCACACTGCCAAATACATGTAACAGTGCTGGAAACTGTACATAACAAAGTCACCAAGTGCACCTGTCTACTAAAGTGCATGTTTTACTTAGTCTAATACTGGCCTTTAAAATTAAATAAGTTGATAAAGTCAAATTCAATCATTTTAATATCAGTTACTTTTAGAAATCAAGGGAAAGTCTATTTAACATTGAAACCAGGAAATGCATGCTGTAAAGGATTTTGGTAGTCTGAAAACACCTTCTGAGTAATGATGCAAATGATGGCAAAAAATGCTGACTTTTAAAACCCCCTTTATGAGGTAGTTGAGGCAAAATGCTTATTAGCTCACCAGATAAGCTTGATAAACTAATATCTCTTCACATTTGCAAAATTCTTGAATGTTTCTGTTAGAAATGACTGTCATTTTGAGTTAACTAGACCTTGTTTGTGCAAATTAGTAACCTTGGTTGGTGGCTCCCTGAATATTTTTAATCAGTTTCAGTAGTATGCCCCCTTCTGGTTATCCTAAATAAAATATGTCTCTTTTCTATCTGTATATTGTTATTTTTATGTAGTGTAGTTGGTCTCACACTGGGGATTATGACTACAGTAGACTGTAGATTGAACATGTGATCTTTCTCATGATATCTCTGCTAGCTATTTATTTTGTGGAGCACAATACTCATTTGTTTGTGTGCATTTCTTTATCAGGTTGGCTAAGTTGCCTATTCTCATGTATTGCATTATTCATTTGGGTGGCTGATATTCTTTTTACACTGTTGAACTACTTTGAGTGTTTAATCTCAGTTTTCTATATTTTACCATTTTAGCCATGTATTACATGCCTGTTTACTCCTTGGTTGATACTGGGAGCTAACAGATGTCTGTATACTTAATTGTCAGAAAGAATTGCTAATTTGTCTGAGTAACCCCTTGAATATCCAGGACAAAGCATCACTATATACAGTATAATCTCCACAGGTCCTGTATATTGAATACTGCATCAGTGTTAATTTAAAATATAACATGATTACACACTTATAAATAAATCCTTTCTTCCACTTAGGGCACAGATGCCACTATGCTCAATAAGATGAACCAAGTGCACAGTAAAACCAATATATACCTACCTCCTAAGAGCACCCATGATACACAGTTTGGAATCAGGCATTTTGCTGGAGTTGTCTACTATGATGCCAAAGGTAAGAATCAGAAAATTATCATGTAGCGGTAATTTCGGGTTTCAGCAGCTGTTTTAAAGAATAATACTGTAGTAGAACAGGAATTTGACTCGAAGCTGTAAATTACCTTTGGTGAGGGTGTTGAGAAGAGGGTGTCTTACAATGGATTGGAGTGAGCAGGAGATACTCTCTTTGATCAATGTGAGTGAGTGCATCTTTGGGTTTTTTTAAGCACCAACAAGTTTGGAGGCTCTGATATTTTTGAAAACTGTAAACAATAATTGTAAACCAAAAATGAAAAGGAAATTTGCAAATAGCACCAAACTACATACAAAAAATAACACACATTAGTGTATACTGGTCTGACTTTACAGGTCTAGGCTGGTTACAGTGTAGCTGTCACCTTTGATTCAGCAATCCTTTCAATGGAGAACACCTTTTAATCATTCTGACTGATGTGATTGGGTTTTCTAGATCTTTTACAGTATTTCACAATATTGGCAGGTTGCACATCTGTATCCCCCTCTATAAGATGTGCAGACCCTATATCATATATTCTTTGTTTCAACACTGCAGCTAACAATGGTTTGCTTTCTTCTCAAATTCACCTCCTATAAACTCGTGTCTCCATTCTCTTGGCAGTTCTTTCTCAAATTAAATTTTCTGGATAAGATTTCCAGGTAGAAAGTCAGGGTCCGCTACCTTCTTATGTACAGCTTGATTTTTACTGATAGATGAGCCATTAATATTCCATCCTAACTTTCATTTCTGGGGCCTGTCCAGTCTATATAATAATTCCAAATAAGTAATGAAAGTCATCTACAGATTAAACACTCTCCTCATTAATTTGTGTGAGGGATGGTCTGGTTATATTTACAAGTATACATTGCACACATTTTTATTCAGTTAGATTATCCAAAATGTATCAATATCAAGACTCTAATTTGAACTAATGATCTCTGGCACCCATGTCACTGGGTCACATGTTTTGGTAATGTCCCCTGCTCAGGCCTTACTAGAATAGATTTTTTTGCTTATATATAAGGGGGTTTGGACTCGGAGTAATCATAATGGTTTTAGAGTAACAGTAGGATATCACTGCTTAATGAACGATCTAGTGTTCTACTGTTTTGTTGACTCATCTGGAAAAATCCTAAGCAACTTTTTATAACAGTACGTCAAAAGAATGTGAAATTTTTTATCTCCAAACCAAATTTTCTACTAGAGCTATTAGGCATCTTTCATTCTTGATTTAAATAAGATGACGTAGGTAATCTAAACTGTTGCATGGCTGTGGAGATCCTTCAGAACCCTATAACTCTTGGCAGTGCAGACATTGATGGGCTCTTCTTTGGTATGTCAACAAACAAGCTTTCTGCTCCCTTTATCATAAGGCTGGCACCACCATAGTTGGCCTGATATGAATCTCATTCCCACAAATACTACTACTACTATAAGGACCTGAGTTCAAAATATTGACATCATTCCATTTACTGAAGCTCCACTCAGGTTAGATGCAGAAGTTTTATCACTTCCCTGGTTTCTCGCACCATTAAATGCTTGCTACCTGTGTTCTGTATCTCTCAAAGTGCAACTTTCTGCTGAAATATTCTAGCCTCATAAAGTGTATATACTGTTAAATTTCTGTTAAGGATTGTTAGTGTATTTTGTTTAATTTCTACTAATTTAACTGCTACTGCATATATTTTTCGACATGAATTTAATGTCTAATGCTGTTATGTAATTAATGATGAAAATGAAGATTATTTACTCCCCATATCCACTGTCTTTCACTGATTTGAGTTATTTAATTCGGCATAGAACCTAATAAGACAAACTTAAGGAATTGTAAAGACTTGGCTTTCATTTTAGATGTTTCTGGGATTTGATGTTCTATAACTGGCTGCTGCTTGATTTCATTCTGTTGCAACTCCCAGGGTTTTTGCAGAAGAATCGGGACACACTAAATTCTGACATAATCAAGCTTGTGGAACGCTCATCTAATAAGTTCCTTAAGAAGATTTTTCAAGGAGACATGGAAACAATACCAAGCATCACTTCTAATGCAAGAGTCATCACAGCCAATGGCTCACTAAAGGTTAGCTTTTTTTTTCTTCATAGATTACTGATTGTAAATGTTCAGATATTTGTGGGATTTTACCTACCAACAGAATTTAAAGAATCTTTTTGCCTACCTCCTGCTCCACTCAAATTATGTATTGTAAACTTCATTAGGCAGTTTTTGGCTCTTGTAGTTGGGGGATTCTGCTGTTACATCAAGGCTCAAGAAAAAATTGGGAGTGGTCTCCCCTAGACTTTCTTATATACCCAGATATGAGGATGGTTATTTGAGGAGTAAACCGCAAGACAATGATTATATTTTATGTACATTAAAGAACCGTCAGTATCAAATCAAATTAATAATATACCGAACAATTATTATAAAAGAAAGTCGAATAAATCAGACTCTGCAGCTGCATGAATAATAAGTAAAGTACCACTTCCAGTTAACAGAAATAGCCCAAAAGTTGATAGAAATCTACGTTTTGTACCTAATACTTGTATGCAAAATTTGGTTGACCTAAGTAAAAGTGTACTTAAATTATCATGTTTACATACACACACATGCACACACACACTGACCAACACACAGACATAATTCTAAAAATGGTATTTTCAGACTGTGAGGGCTAAAACGTCATTCATCAAAATCCTGACATCAAATTTTTTGGATGATTACAATACTTTACCTATACTTTGTATACGAGAAAGTAAAAAAACAAGCCTCCCCATTCACTGAAATGTACATATTTAGTCCTGTTTGATTTAAACTAAAATGCAGTGTTTCTTGTACATGTATGCAATTGATTAAAATGGATAGCACATTTCTTTTAAGCCCTGAAAGAATTGTCCTTTTGCTGCTTTTGGCACTAGCTACAAAAAATGATAGTTTTTATATTTTTATGTTTTTATTGTCCATGTATGTAATTTTATTTATGACATTTAGTAGGTAGAGGTTTTCATAATCCAAATTTCGTAATAGTCCACTCTTACATGCTTCTCAGTAGCTGATTATTCTAATTGCTGATATTTTATATTACTATCTCTGCGTCACAACATAATGCAAGTCACCTTATAGTGCCTACTGTCTGGCTATGATTATAGTCTGTGTTGATTTTTTGGCAGTAAACTTGATTTGTTGGCAGTAAAGTTGCTACCTATTGTGTCGACAAATACAAGTCATCTTTTGATTTCCTGCTGCAGATCAAATTAAAGATCTGAAAAATGCACTGATGTTTCTAACTACATATTCATGTAATTTTCATGACAGTGAAACACCATTTATTCCTTTCATCTTCAGCTCACTTTGTCTGCCTTAATTTAGAATATTTTGCCACCCTATCTATGCATAGTTATTACAAAGTATGATAGAAAATTTTGTTTATTTTGTATAATGCTTCTAAATAATTGAAGGCTCAGAACGTTGTAATAAGTTTACAGATAAATGCAATTGAAAACTTTACTAATTACATAATGATTGCACATAAAGACACAGATTTGCTTCAACAGACAGTATGCAAAGTAGTTTGAAGCTAATTAACCTAAAAGGAGCCCAGCAATATCTGTCCATTAATCAACTGTCGAACTATGGCCAGTTGACAACAAAGGAAAGGAAAGCAAAAACTAAAGTCAGCAGCATCCCTGGAGAAAATAAACCTTTGTCAGGTCCATGATCTGGTCCATGCCTGCGCCACCCTGCTGCCTGCGCTTGGGAAAGCAGATCATAACCTGGTTCTGCTTCAGCCTCACTACAAACCAAGAGTGAAGGCACTACCTACAACCACACGATCATTCAGGAAGTGGTCCCCTGAGGCAGAGCAGGCTCTGAGAGACTGCTTTGGAACTACAGACTGGGATATACTGCAGGGGTCACATAGTGAGAACATTGAAGAGGCTGTTGACTGCACAACTGATTACATCAACTTCTGTATGGATATTGTAGTTCCAGGAAGAACAGTACGCTGCTATGCTAACAACAAGCCATGGATTACAAGTGAAATCTAGGGCCTTTTGAACCCGAAGCAAAGGGCTTTTAAAGGCGGTGATCAGCATGAGCTCAAGTGCATGGAGAAGGAACTCCAAGTCCAGCTCAGGGCGGCGAAGGAGCAGTACAGGAGAAAGCTGGAGCAGAAGTTTCAGAATAACAGCATGAAGGAAGTGTGGGATGGGATGAAGATCATCACTGGCTGCAGCTCGAAGTGGGGTGCCACCATCGAGAGAGACGTGGAGAGACCAAACGAACAACTTCTTTAACAGGTTTGACCACCTTAACTCACTCTCACCTTGGAGTACTGCATCCTCCAACCATCCTTCTGCTGTTACCAGCATAGGTGAGACATCCCCACCCACAATTACAGCAGCACAGGTGAGCAGAGAGCTGAGGAGATTTCGTGCCAGCAAAGCAGCGGGTCCAGACGGTGTATCGCCATGACTGCTGAAGGCCTGTGTGTTGGAACTGCGGAGTCCTCTACAGCGCATCTTCAACCTGAGCCTGGAACAGGGGAGAGTCCCGAGGCTTTGGAAAACATTTTGCATCACCCCTGTCCCAAAGGTATCACGTTTTAGTGAGCGGAATGACTTCCGACCTGTTGCTCTAACATCACATGTGATTAAGACCATGGAGCGGCTGCTGCTTCACTACCTGAGGCCACAGGTCCGCCACGCCCACGACCCTCTGCAGTTCGCATACCAGGAGAAGGTGGGAGTGGAGGATGCCATCATCTATATGCTACACCGATCCCTCTCCCACCTGGACAGAGGCAGTGGAGCTGTAAGAATTATGTTTTTGGACTTCTCTAGCACCTTCAACACCATCCAACCTCTGCTCCTTAGAGACAAGCTGACAGAGATGGGAGTAGATTCACACCTGGTGGCATGGATTGTGGACTATCTTACAGATAGACCTCAGTATGTGCATCTTGGGAACTGCAGGTCTGACATTGTGGTCAGCAACACAGGAGCGCCGCAGGGGACTGTAATTTCTCCGGTCCTGTTCAGCCTATATACATCAGACTTCCAATATGACTTGGAGTCCTGCCACTTGCAAAAGTTCGCTGATGACACTGCTATCGTGGGCTGCATCAGGAGTGGGCAGGAGGAGGAGTACAGGAAGCTAATCCAAAGACTTTGTTAAATGGTGTGACTCGAACCACTTACACCTGAACACCAGCAAGACCAAGGAACTGGTGGTGGATTTTAGGAGGCCTAGGCCCCTCATGGACCCTGTGATCATCAGAGGTGACTGTGTGCAGAGGGTACAGACCTATAAATACCTGGGAGTGCAGCTGGATGACAAATTGGACTGGACTGCCAATACTGATGCTCTGTGTAAGAAAGGTCAGAGCCGACTATACTTACTTAGAACAACAACAACATTTATTTATACAGCACATTTTCATACAAACAGTAGCTCAAAGTGCTTTACATAATAAAGAATAGAAAAATAAAAGACACAATAAGAAAACAAAATAAATCAACATTAATTAACATCGAATAAGAGTAAGGTTCAATGGCCAGGGGACAGAAAAACAAAAACTCCAGACGGCTGGAGAAAAAATAAAATCTGTAGGGATTCCAGACCATGAGACCGCCTAGTCCCCTCTGGGCATTCTACCTAACATAAATGAAACAGTCCTCTTTGGATTTAGGGTTCTCATGGAAGGGCTTGATGATGATGATGGTCACGTAGACTTCTGCCTTTTAATCCATCCATCATTGTTGGAGCATCATGAAGCTTTGAGTAGGTGGAGGTGGCGCAGGCCACCACCACAAAGAAACCGGAAAAAGAAACAGAAGAGAGAGTAGGGGTCAGTACGGATTTTAGAGCCACCATGAATAGTTATTATGATGAATTGAACATACAGAGTATCAGGATTAAGTTAAATTAAGATTAAAATGAAGTTATAAAAGGCCATGTTAAAGTAATGTGTTTTCAGCAGTGTTTTAAAGTGCTCTACTGTATCAGCCTGGCGAATTCCTATTGGCAGGCTATTCCAGATTTTAGGTGCATAGCAGCAGAAGGCCGCCTCACCACTTCTTTTAAGTTTTGTTCTTGGAATTCTAAGGAGACACTCATTTGAGGATCTGAGGTTACGATTTGGAATATAAGGTGTCAGACATTCCGATATATACGATGGGGCGAGATTATTTAAGGCTTTATAAACCATAAGCAGAATTTTAAAGTCAATCCTGAATGACACAGGTAACCAGTGTAGTGACATCAAAACTGGAGTAATGTGTTCTGATTTTCTTTTCCTAGTTAGGATTCTAGCAGCTGCATTCTGCACTAGTTGCAAACGATTTATATCTTTTTGGGTAGTCCTGAGAGGAGTGCATTACAGTAATCTAGTCGACTGAAAACAAACGCGTGAACTAATTTCTCAGCATCTTTCAGTGATATAAGAGGTCTAACTTTACTTATGTTTCTTAAGTGAAAAAATGCTGTCCTAATGATTTGATTAATATGCGATTTAAAATTCAGATTAGAGTCAACAATCACCCCTAAGCTTTTTACCTCCGTCTTGACTTTTAATCCTAATGTATCCAGTTTATTTCTAATAGCCTCATTGTATCCATTATTGCTGATCACTAAGATTTCAGTTTTCTTTATTTAACTTGAGAAAATTACTATTCATCCATTCTGAGATACAAGTCAGACATTGTGTTAGTGAATCAATAGAATCGGGGTCATCAGGTGCTATTGATAAGTACAGCTGTGTGTCATCAGCATAGCTGTGGTAGCTCACGTTGTGCCCTGAGATAATCTGACCTAATGGAAGCATATAGATTGAGAATAACAGCGGACCCAGGATATTGGATATCATGTGTCTTCGAGTTGTAATTCCCACAACTAACAAAAAATTTTCTCCCTGTCAGGTAGGATTCAAACCAATTTAAGACACTGCCAGAGAGGCCCACCCATTTGACTAAGGCGATTTCTAAGAATGTTGTGATCAATGGTGTCAAATGCAGCACTCAGATCTAAGAGGATGAGAACAGATAAATGGCCTCTGTCTGCATTTACCCGCAAGTCATTTACTACTTTAACGAGTGCAGTTTCTGTGCTGTGATTTGTTCTAAAACCTGACTGAAATTTATCAAGAATAGCATGTTTATTTAGGTGGTCATTTAACTGCATAATGACTGCCTTCTCAGAACTTTACTTAAAAGGCAGGTTAGAGATGGGTCTAAAATTTTCAAGAGCGAGGGTCAAGATTATGTTTCTTAAGTAGGGGTTTAACTACAGCAGTCTTAAGACAGTCTGGGAAGACCCCAGTATCTAGTGACGAATTTACTATGTCAGAACATTATCAATTAGCACGCCTGATACTTCTTTGAAAAACCTTGTTGGTATCGGGTCAAGGACAGGTGGAGGGTTTTAATTGAGAGATTATTTTTTGTAAATCAGGTAAATCTATCCTAGTGAAAGAGTTTAATTTGTTTATAACAGGATGCTGGGGTTTAGGAGGATCCTTAGTGTTGGAGGGATATACTATGTTATTTCTAATATCATTAATTTTTGATTGAAAATACAGCATAGCCTCACAGGTTTCACTGGAAGCACTTAGGAGGCATTCCTTTGAGCTACCTGGGTTTAGTAGGCGATCAATTGTAGAAAATAAGACTCTGGGATTACTAGCATTGTTATTTATAATCTTGAGAAATAGCAGCGTCTCTCAAGACGGACAGTGTTGTTGTATTCTGTTATTTTGACTTTTAATATTTCATGGTGGATAGTAAGTTTAGTCTTTCTCCATTGACGCTCAGCTCTGGCATGTTCTCTTTAAATCAGACACTCTTTGGGTCTTCCATGGTATACAATGCTAGAAGATTTTTCACTGTCTTTTCAGGTGCAACTATGTCAACAGCAGCTCTCACTTTAGTATTAAATCTTTCCACCTTACTATTTACATTATCCTCGCTATTATAGCTGGCACTATAAACGGACTGATTGCTTAAAATGTTTGTAAGTTTTAAAGCTGCTGCCAGTCAAAGAAGCGTTTTTAACAATATGCTTCTCATGAGTGTTTTTATCATTATTTCTATATTAAAAGTAGAAGAAAATGGTCTGATAGACCAATATCAATGATCTGTTTTATATCAACTTTCAGTCCTTTAGTAATCACTAAGTCTAATGTATGACCTGCTTTATGTGTAGGCTGATTTATGAGTTGTCTCAAATCAAAAGAATCCAGGAGGTTCATAAATTCTTTTACTTTTAGTTCACACTGATTATCTATATGAAAATTAAAGTCGCCAACTATTTGGAGTGTGTCATAGTTAGTAATTAAAATTGACATTAAGTCAGAGAATTCCTCAAAAACGACGTTATATTTAGGAGGTCTATACACGGATAGTACTAGAACTTGAGAATCTCCATGAATAACAACGGCGAGATACTCAAAGGACTTGAACTTACCAAAACTGACATCTTTACATTTTAATCGCTCGAGTAAATGTTAGCCAATCCGCCCCCTTTTCCCTGGCGGTCTTGCACGAGTAAAACTGTAATCCGGAGGCAGATTCGATTAAAACAGCGCGCATCTGAATTAAGCCATGTTTCATTTAGTGCAATAAGATCTATTTTTTATCACTAATAAGATCGTTGATAAAAACGTTTTGTTAGTTAAAGCTCTAACATTTAATAGTGCCATATTTAATGTTTCGAGGTGCAGAGATGAGTACTATGTGCTTATTGATATTTGGAATAGGAACTAAATTATTTTTATTAGCGCTCTGTGTGTATTTTTGTTTAATCTGTGATCTGTTTTATAGTTTTAATACATTGTTCCTCTAAAATAGTGATTTTAATTAGATTATTGGAGTTTATGCCGTATTTCCTAGGTTTTCTACGTGCATTGAGATTGCTTATTACAGTATTAATGTGTGCACTTTAACGGAAGACTCTATTAAACATTCATCATGTCCTGGCACAACAGTATTATTTCGAAGGGGTTAAGAGCAGAGATAGATAGTCAAGAAAAACGAATTACCTTCAATATGTTTTCGGAGAGGACCCGGGCGCCAAAACTCTTCGGATGCAGGCCATCACGCTTGAAGAGACGCGGCCTTTCCAAAAAGAGATTCCAATTGTTGATGAAACCGACATCCTTCTTCTTGCAGAAACCCTGTAGCCAGTCGTTCAATCCTAGCAGACGACTGTAGTACTCGTTGGATCGTCTGACGAGAGGTAGTGGACCCGAAACGAAGATCTTTGCCGATGGGGTCCGGTTCTTCATGTCTTTAATCAAAGCTGCGAAGTCAGCCTTCAGGATTTCTGATTGTCGGTGCCTTATATCGTTTACGCCGGCATGCAAGCCGATTGCTCCAACTGCCCTCTCCTTGTGTTTCTCGTAGACTGCTGCCGCACGTTTCATTACATCTCGTACACGAGCACCGAGAAAACAAGAAACAAACGATTTTGCATTAGGGCATGCGACATTAGACATAGAAGGTTGGCGTCCTTCAACATCTGCAATAAGATGCTGCAGATGTTCTACCAGACAGTTGTGGCGTGTGCCCTCTTCTACGCAGTGGTGTGCTGGGGAGACAGCATAAAGAAGAAGGACGTCTCATGCCTGGACAAACTTGTTAGGAAGGCAGGCTCTATTGTAGGAATAAAGCTGGACAGTTTAGCATCTGTGGCAGAGTGACGGGCATTAAGCAAACTCCTATCAATCATGAATAATCCACTGCATCCACTGAACAGTGTCATCTCCAGGCAGAGGAGTAGCTTCAGTGACATACTGTTGTCGCTGTCTTGCTCCACTGACAGACTGAGGAGATCGTTCCTCCCCCACACTATATGCGACTCTTCAATTCCACCCAGGGGAGTAAATGCAAAAACTACTCAGTTATTGTCTGTTTTTACATGCATTTTTATTACTCTTTAATTTAATTAATATATATATTTTTGTATCAGTATACTGCTGCTGGATTATGTGAATTTCCCCTTGGGATTAATAAAGTATCTATCTATCTATCTGTCTATGATCTGTTATAACCGGGAAAGTCAAAGGCAAAATCCGATGCAGTCACAGTCCAGGGACCTAGGTCAAATGGCCGCCCACCACCTTCTGGTCATTCTACTGCATAAGCCTGTGCTGCATCATCTAATGTGACTGCAGAATTTTTCTGTCTCACAGTTTCAAGGCTCCTAGTATCTCAGATGTCTTTCCAGGAAAACAGCTTAGAACTGGGGCAGTGGCACCAAATGTCACAGCAGGGTACCAGGGAAGTTTAATAGCACTTCATAATTACTGTATTACTTATATTTTTATACAAATGGCTAATAAACCAAGATGCACTATGCACAGCTAATCTGCAGCTCTAGTAAGGGAATGCTATACTAAAGTAGCCTGGATTTAAAAGTTAAGACCAAAGGGGCATCTCTTATACAACCAGGAAGATCATTCTAGAGCTTTGGAGCCCTGCAATTAAAAGCTGAACCTTTATTTTGTTAAACCTTGGAATCTATAGTAGGCCGGCACCTCAACATTTTAATGTGTGTTACAAAAAGGTTCGGTAAGCAGGGACAATTTAAGGCTTTATATAAGTAAGAAGAAGGATTTTGAAGCTGGCACTAAGAGTAACTGAAATCCAGTGTAGTGACTTACGGAAACATTAATTATGTGGTTATACTTTATAATTCTTATTGATAATGATTCTTGCAGCAGCATTTTGAATTATTTGACAGTTAAATAAATAATAATTTTAACAGCCTGTGAATAACATATTACAGCAGCCCGTCCTACATGTATGAATTAATTTTCTAAGTTTCCTCCATATTTATAAAACGTCATCATTTTCCAGTATTTTTAAGCTGACAAAAACAGGTGTTAAAATGCATACTGGTTTCAAAGATTGTGTTTGTGTGTTGATTCAATAAAACTCATGTTTAGACCAACTGAGTTAAAAAGTTACTTAATAATGTTGTCATCTACACAATTCCCCTGTAAATAACATTTCTTTTTTTTCTGTATTCAGAGACAAGTAGTTCTAATTGAAGTGGACGTTTAGGGGCAAGCACTGTTTGGGCCTCATCTAAGTGTTCTGAGGGAACCATGGAAACATGTGTATACAATAGCAAAGCTCAGGAGTTGCCTAAACTTGAATAGGCACTACACACAAACACCAAACAGTGCATGAGTATAGAGTAGGTGGATATCAGTAGAAAACACAAAACCATTATCTGAGATAATGAGCAATATAAATTATGATAGATAGTCGTCAGAACAACTTGCCATTTCAGATATTAAAACAAGGAGAGTCTGGCCCTTAGACTATCTATTTTAAGGGAGAGAAAGAGAGGGAGGAAAAATATTTAAAATAATATTCTGGCTCCTAATTATTTTCACAATCGGGTACTTTTAGCTGCAAAGGTAAAACGGGGAAAAAATACAAGCAAAAATAAAAAGAATTTAAAAAAGCTAAATAAAAATAAACACACATCTGCAGGTTTCGTTTTTCACCAGTTTTCCTACCTTAGGTACTTTCTTCAAGCTATCAGTAAATATTACCTGTTGTTCAATACTGCAAACTCAGTAATTATATGAGGTTTGCATCATCTCATTACAATACAACCTCTTCATAGCATAAGTGATTTGTCATCAATGACATTCTGTTCAGGTATGTAGACTTTAATGAAACTCTATCTGTGCTCCAGAAAACGTTTTTATTTTTCAAACAGGATTTCTCACTACTTTGTGAAGTGACAGGTGTATTACAAGAAAATCCAAACACCTAAGAAGTAAGCTGCTACTTTTTTCATTCATGGTCTGCTGTCCTTAAGGCATTTCAAGTAAAAGCTTTTTAGGATTTTGAATTTTGTTGTGATATTCAAGAAGTGCAATGAAACTTGACAGCTCGACATAATTGACATCAGACTTCATAAGCACCCTGGAATTTGGCTTCAGTGCATTCGCTGCATGAGTTGCTGTACATGCATGTTAGACTCGGTCACAATTACATGCTTTCACTTACGGATGGATTGAAATTTTGTAAGGCATTATCAGTAGATGATGCATCTGTCTAATGCCCTGGAGATCCAGTGAGTGAAAGCTTTAAAAGTTGCTTTTTAAACCCTGCACATTCAGAAATGATGTTTACTGTTTGTGCAAAATCATCACCTTCTTTTGGTTCTCTGTCTCTAAAACTAGAATCTATTGTGCCATCACAATCCATTTCTGAAGAACTGCCAGTATTAAAAAATGGCCACTTTCTTCTTCATGTACTTTACATTTTAACAGCCCTTATTCAGCTCTCTTGCTGGCACAAATGTTGTTTCAACAGCTGTCACCCATCAATAGCTGCTGTTCACTTGAGATGCATAAACCGTTGGGTGACAGTGAACGAGTTATCTCAGGATTAATGGTAAATTGGTTAAAAATGACTTAATTAGATGGTCTTGCAGAATTAAATATTTCTTTTAAGAAGAAGAAAAAAGTTTTTCATACATCTTAATTAATTATGGGCCCCTTATAGCCCATGGGGCACTAGGCTGCACCCCAGGTTAGCCCATGCAAAAGTCTAGCTGAAGTTATCTGGAATTTCTCAAATAAACTGTAATGTTTAAAGTGAAAAAGAAGCTGAGTGGCAACTACTTTTTCACAAATTTTAGAAAGAAAGGGTAAGTAGGTTTATAATTATGAAATATCTGTAAATTTGTCTCTCATTTTTTTAGTAAAAGTCCGATAACTGACAGTTTTAGTGCAGTACTGGAACTGCGTCCATCATTAATTAACTATTGGTAATGCTAAGAATAGGTGCTGCCTGGTCAGCCATTGAGGATTTTACCAGTTTGGTTAGGACTATGTTTAAGGGAAAAGTGGTAGGGCTCATTGTCGAAATAAAAATGTATGATTTCCTGTTCTGTTATCAAGTGTGCTTAAGTGGTGTACTTAAGGAGAGATGGTGTCTGACACTGCACCACTCAGTTTGTGAAATCATGCTTAAACCTATGATATTATATTGTCAATTTTATCATTAAAGAACATAAAATATGCATTGGTAATATTTGTGGATATTTTACATTGCAGTTCAGAATTCCCATTTATTAGATAAACTAATGTTCTAAGTAGTACACAAAGATTGTTTCTTTTCAAATCTGTTAATTTAGAATAGTAGTCATAGAATGTCATAAAGAGAGCTTTTTTTATACTTTTTAACATTTTCTGTTATGCAGTTTTGTAAGACCTGCCCCTTTGTCACTCTCCACCTACACAGAGTTTTCAACGTTCTAATTTAAGTGTGTGAATACTCTGAGTAAACCAGGGTGAGTTGCTATGTGCATTGATCACTTTTGTTTTAAAGGGGACTTTGCATTAAAGGTCTTTTTTTAAGTCACATTATAATTAGATGTCAGCTGATGTGTTTTCTTAACATATCTACAGATTTTGATGCATATGTTCAACGTAGGTGCTACATAGTCCTTGTTCAAATTTGTGGTTGTATTGGCAAGGGCGAAAATTAAAAGAAATTTAACTAAGTAGTGCTCAGAGATTATTTAATCTAGTTGAGTAATATTTAAATTTTAAATCTACTTTGTAAATAATAATGAGAACTAATGTGCGATTGTGACAATGAACCAGATCATTGTCAATCTGGCAAAACCTTTCTATGTTTAGCAGACAAATAAAACATTTGTTAAAGCATCTGCTTCCACATCTATGTGAATATTAAAACCTACCAATCAACACTACATAATTATAATTTACAACTAAGTCAAATAAAAGGTTGCCAAATTCAGTTATAAACAGTTAATATGGCTCTGGTGGCCTATATAGTAGCATAGAATTGTGCTAGAATCTGTTTTAATATTTAAGAATGTAAGTTTGATTAATTTTTATAATACTGAAACTGAAGTTTATAATTATAAGTGGTGTACAGTTCATCACACAGAGTTATGACGAGGCTATCTCCTTGGCCAGTAACTCTTGATTTATGAAGGAATGTAAAACCATTTGATGCTGTCTGAGTTAAAGGGATAGTGTCAGATTTACTAAGCTAGGTTTCAGCATGAAGACTGTGACAGATAGAGGGCGCTGTCGTCCCCTTGAACCCTCGAATCATACGCCAGACACCAGATAAAAGTTCAAATGTTGACTTTATTTGTACAATACTGTGCACAAAGCACACTCCACTCCACTATATTCATAAATCAATACAATACAAATCAATACAATAATCCTCCTCTCCCAGACACGTTGTTGACTTCCTCCCAACTCGGCTCCCCCTTCTGGGATCTTTCATAGTCTTTTATAGTCCTTGACCCGGAAGTGCTTCTGATCCCTCAGTCCATGTGATTATCCAGCACTTCTGGGTCAGGTGAAAAGTCCTTTTCTTCAACCCGGAAGTACGTTGTTTCTTCTGTCCCCGTGACTGTGACGTACTTCCGGGCTGCATTGAAAATATATATCTCTGGGCCTCCCTGCAGCATCTCCTGGTGGCCCCGACGTTATCCAGCAGGGCTGTGCATTAAAACTCCACGTACCATGATGCCCTGCTGGAATTCGGGGCATCTCCACGTCGCAGGGAGGGCTCCAACTGGTGGCTTGGAGGTATTGGCCGGGATGAGCTGCCGGCCATATATCACAATATTCCCCCCTCAGCGTAGAACCATTGTTCGACGAGTCCAGTCCCGTGAGGGTTCCTCCAGGAGGAGTTTCTGGTCAGACCTTGGCTGTTTCTTGTATCGTATTCCCTGGAGAATCTAGGGGGAATGTTAAACCAGTGAGACACCTTATCCCCTGTTCTCCAAGGACAATTTCGCCAAATGTGGCCCGGCCGTCGGCATCCATAACACTGCCTCTGTCCTCCTGCTACTCTCCCTCTGCGGAACTGGAAACATTCGGGAAATGCTGGCTCCGCTACTGTCTGAATCCCATTTGATTTGCAAATGAACGGTGGAGGCGTCTTCAGCACCGCATCACTCCGGGTGACAGCACTATTCAGCTGCTCTGGCTCGATCGATGCTTCCCCTGCCCCCTTGGTCATTATTCCCAACTCTCTTGTAGGACTCACAGTGACTTGGCACCCGCTACTAATTAATTGTGGGCCCGGTTCACACTGCATCCCTCTATGATGTACGGTACCGGTCTCGTTTACCTGTACCACCGAATTAGTTAATACAGGAGGCTCCTGACCAAACCGCCTCAGGCAATCGTTCACCTTTCTTAAAGGCGCTTCGGCCGCTGCTCCCAGCTCCTCAACGATCTTCTTAATGTTCGTCAGGACCTGTAAGAAACTCCAAAACATTATTTAATTCAGCCAGAGGTAGGCTCAGGCGATCACTAGCCTTACCCTCCAGCTGGGAGCAAATTAGCACACCCACTTCTGGCACGTGCTCTGCTGGGTTTCACAAGGGTGACTGGGATTTGGAGTTCTTTTTCAGAGGACTGGGTCGCCATCTTTGTCGGACTGCAACCCGCCTGTATTAATTTGTCGGCGGATCGATCAGTCATTTCCCGGCCCTCCTTACCTTTTTGTGGGGTGAGCGGCGCTTCGTTCACCTCCCCTTCCCCCTTCCCCTTCGGAAAGTCCAAATCCGTTTTTTCCAGGGCACAGCCATAAGCAGTAGGACGCAGACCTTCTCCTTTCCACAATCCTTCGGGTTGGGTCACATGTCCCTCTCCGGCACCTGACATGCGGAAGTCCTTTGTTTCATTCGTCTGTCCGAGCAAGAGCGCACCACCGTCTTCAGGATTTCCTCCTGCAGAGTCTCCGGATGAGGTTCACCGAGGTATGTGCACAGTACAAAATTAGTTATTTTAAAGATGTTATCTATGATATCCCCAGCACATACCTCGTTGTAGTCTTCTTTCTCCAGAGGCTTCTCCCGACCCATGTAGCTGCTCCAAAGCTCATCCTGAGCATTTTCCATGATGAGCGTGGAACTTCCGCTTGGGCTGTTGCTCTGCTTGGCCGCCTTCTTCATCTGATCTTCTTCTGATCCCTCAGTCCACGTGATTATCCAGCACTTCCAGGTCAGGTGAAAACTCCTTTCCTTCAACCCGGAAGTACGTTATTTCTTCTGTCCACGTGACTGGGACGTACGTCCAGGCTGTAGGGAAAATATAGGTCTATGGGCCTCCCTGCAGCTTCCCCTGTAGCAGTGTTTCTCAACCTTTAACTGTTTTCATAACAGTTTTAATCACGCCCCCCCTAACATTTTCTTGAAATGTAGATGCATATTTTATTATACCTATTTAACTTTTAGTGACATTTATAACTCTATATTTATTGTTCTAGTATCAGAATGTACAGTAGTTTAAGTTAATTTGTTTTGGCTTCAACAGATGTTTTTTCCATATTTTTGATTCTTTTTTTTTTTTTTCACATCTTCGCGCCCCCCTTTTTGTTACTTCGCGCCCCTCTAGAGGGGCCCACCCCACAGGTTGAGAACCACTGCCCTAGCTGCCCCAACGTTATCCAGCAGGGCTGTGCATTAAAACTCCACATACCATGATGCTCTGCTGGAAGTTTGGGGCATCTCCACATCGCAGGGAGGGCTGCATCTGTCGGCTTGGAGGTATTGGCCGGGATGAGCTGCCAGCCATATATCACAAGACATAAATCAGATTTTATAAATAATATTTTATCATTTACCAAAGCAACTTTGTTTCCAAGAGAGCAAATGTTCGCAAACAGCATTTTAAATGGCAAAGATGTTTCTGAGCTGCGATTGGAACTTAGCCAACCATTGTGCTGTGATAGAGTCAACCATACTAACTAGTGGAAACACTGCTTTCAATGCCATGTGTTTTCTTTCTAATAATGCTAAACAGTAGTTTTAAGTTTTTTTTGGGGGGATCATGATGGTTGTATAGCTGTGTTTTGGGATCCCTGAAGCAAAGTTCAGAACTATGAGACTGCTCCACTGACAGACTGAGGAGATCGTTCCTCCCCCACACCATGCGACTCTTCAGTTCTACCCGGCGGGGTAAACGTTAACATTATACAAAGTTATTGTCTGTTATACCTGCATTTTTATCACTCTTTAATTTAATATTGTTCTTTATCAGTATGCTGCTGCTGGAGTATGTGAATTTCCTCTTGGGATTAATAAAGTATCAATCAATCAATCATTTCCTGTGTGTCCTAATAGCACAGATATAAATTATATGTTTCAAAAATCAAGAATATACCCATTTTTAGAGGTCAGAGTAAAACAAAGGTTTGATATGATAATGGAACAAATATGTTTGTTTAATTTGGCAAAGATTGATTTATTTTTTAATGGCAACATAATTTCTACCCAAAGAAGTGGGGCAGTGTGCTTTGTCAAGATAGACTTTCGCATCCCTTGATGTATATACGGTACATATATATTATAATGCCTATTATTTCTGACTCTTGACGAAAAACTGTTTCTTGCTTTTTAGATTAATGAGAACCGGAAGAGGTCACCAACTTTGAGTGTTCAGTTTCGCCAATCACTGGATTCTCTCATGAAGACCCTAACTGTCTGCCAGCCATATTTCATTCGTTGCATTAAACCCAATGATTTCAAAAAGCCTCTGGTATGTGGAAGATAATAGAAAATAATTTATATTTCTAGTATTAGAAGTACAAGAATATGGGTGTTCACCAGATTTTATATATAGCAAATATACCGGTTGTCCTACTCTTGTAAGATGTATTGAACTCTAAATAATCAACACAGACCTCAGCATTGACATTTGAAGTGCATCATCTTTTGGAATATTGTATTTGTCATTGTAACAGATGGTGCGTCACAAACAGTTGTATCAAAATGCTTACTGAAAATGTTTGTGGTGTTCCATCTATTGTAATGACAAATGCATATGTCTCTGTTACATGCCAGTTGGTATAGTATTTATAAAAAGCACTTTTTCCATGTAAGTGATGTGAAGTCATCTTTTGGAATGACAGAGACATGACAACCAGATCTAAACACAGACACACACACCCTTATTCTTTTATTAAGGTGGATTTTTTTGTTTTTCCTTTTTAGTTATTGCCAATATTGCCACCAATATGCATTTGTTTAAAATAAAAAAGTAAACAGACAAATGTCATCTAGTGTTCTGAGGTGAATAGTTTCAGTGCTTTCTTCTCACAGTGTTTTTTTTCCAGTACTAACATATCAATGTACTGTCCATCAACATCAACTTACCACATTTCTACCAATAGATGTTTCTGGGCCTTTTCCCTATCCCTTGCTATGAAACCCCATACTAATCCACTAAAGTGTACTCTACAGTACATTAGTGATATTTATGATCTCTGTAATCTACAATCATATATACTATTGTGTTCACTCGTTTTTATGATTTGTTTTCTTGCAGATCTTTGACCGGGATCTTTGTCTTCGGCAGCTGCGTTACTCTGGTATGATGGAAACAATCCGCATTCGTAAGGCTGGCTATCCAATCCGCTACACATTTGAGGAATTCCTGGACCGGTATCGTGTGCTTCTTCCTAGTGCTGTTTGTGATCCCAAACTGGTACTACATATTTTCATTACTGGTTCTTTTTTGTACTTTGGTAGTAAGCCATACTCCTGGAAAAAAAACAATACTCATTGGAGTCAATTGGTTTGTTGCTATTTGAATATATTTATTTCTGTAACATTTTCTTACTATGGTCCTTTAATTTTATAACCTTCAAATACATAGATTTATATAGCACTATAATAGACATTCAAAGAGCTTTACATAGACTAGATGGTACGGGATCCCTTCAACCACCACCAATATTCTGCATCCACATACTTTTGCGATTGCTACAAAGGATCTATGTATGTGTGTAAACTTCACCATAAATCCAGAAGTGGATAAAAGTCATGACATAGTGTGTTTTATTTTCAAAAATTCTTCATATCTCTAAATATCTCTATATTCTTGTTGTCTTCTTTGATTTCAACACATCCAGGGCAGCATAGCTGGAAGGTTTGCTGTTCTTATATGTATTTCATATCATTCAAGTATCATGCCTACCACTGATTCTTTGTAGCTTCTGGACTACAGCTGATTTCTGAAGGTTTCATGTTCTCTCCTTGGCTGTCCTTCAATGTCTCTAATTACACTGATTGATTGCCATCTCTAGAATGAGTATGATTATGCATGTTGCTGAATCTGACTAGGACCTGTAATGGATTGCTACCCCTTTTTTTTCTCTGTGTCTAATTCCCTGTGGCAATTGTTTTAGCCAATGGATTCTTTAATCCCTAAACAATAAAAGGTAGTTAAGAAAAGCTGATTGTATTGATTGATTGTTTAGCTTTATTTTATATACCAAAAGATGTGCAGTCATGCTGATCACAGATTTTAAATTAAACACTGGTAATGGTGCTTCCTCCAGTCTAGGACAGCTTTCCTGCACCTTAACTTGAGAAAACCGTGCAAAGGAGGTAGTTAATAATAATTTTCTTCCAGTTTGTTTAGTGAGCGCTATGTTTCTTCTAATTTTGCTGTATCTACAGTAGTTATTATCTAAGTTGTCATATCAGTTAAATTTTAGGTGTTATTGACAGTCTTGTCATGTGTTAAAGTTCTTAAATTCTTTTTCAAGCCCTTCATTGTTTTATTGACTCATTTTCTATAGATAAAAGAAGATCCAGAGCAGTGCTGCGGTTTCATTTCTGAAGCCATCATTGGTCAAGAAGGAGACTGGAAAATAGGAAAAACAAAGATATTTCTTAAGGTACAAGCCTAACCACACATCAGTTGCCTGTTTTCAGATTTCTCCATTGGTTGTTGAGTTTAAATGGTAAAAATGCATTAAGCAATGAACATGTAACTTCTGCATTTGCTTCTCTAGGATTACCATGACATGGTGCTGGAAGTTGCAAGGGACAAAGCTCTTAATGAAAAAGCTATACTTATTCAGCGAGTTCTTCGAGGCTACAAACACAGGTATGAGAATAAATCCCCTGCAGCTCTCAGATGAAGCCTGTGGAATCTAGTGATTGCAGTGGCTGTTATAGTAGTGTAGTGTCCCAAATTACAAAATCAGGAGCGCATTTTTAAATTTTAACACACAAAGAACAATAACAATTATACGTAATGTTCAAAGTAACTGTGGTGGTGGTTATCTGCCAACTGTTTTCTATTTTAATCTACAGACCCTTATTATAATGTTAACTTGTGCCACACTTTGGAATCTTTGCAACGCTAGATCAGACTTGGAAATTAAATCATACATTTCAATTGTTTTTGTTTAAATGGACTCACTGAAACATGAATAACCTCTTTAATTTAATCTTTCATTTTCTAGTGGTAAGTAGGCATTTATTTGGTGGTAAATTTCATTTCGGATGGGGCTCCAACATAATAGTTCAGGTCCAGTTATCATTTTGGTGATTGCTTGAATTTAAGAAAATAACCCCATAGATACACTACTGCTCAGTTTAGCAAACTGCTATGTAGTGTTATATCTACAGTATTGTGTCTGACATCTGCCTTTGTGAAAGCTTTTTGTGTAGCTTAATACATGTAGAAATGCAAGGATTCATTTTCCAGGCTATTGATTTGTCTTATTGATGCTGTAGCCTGAGCTGTATATAATGTTTTTTGTGGATTTTATTAAATAAAAAGAATAAGCAGAAAAGCATGTATGCACATTGCAAGTACTGGTCATATTAGTTAACAAAACAAAAATGGGAACAATAGGTCAAGTTTCTCATCTATACTGTATGTCAGTTATGTAAGTGTTGTTAATCAGCTACTGCCCACCTTTTGAAAAGTGGCAACAAATCAAAGAACTGTTAAAAACATTTTTGATTGTGACTCTCTGATTGAGCATCCATTGTAACAGCTTCTTTACAAATTAAGGGTTTTGTTTCTTTACTAGGAAGACATTTGTAAAACAGAGGAAGGCTGCAGTTGTGCTGCAGAGTGCCTGGAGGGCGTACAAATGTAGAAAGTTGTATCGTGTGGTAAGTGACATTAATTCTGTACCAATCCAAGGACTGGATGCACAGTTCTGTGTGAATAAAACAACAGGCTTCATTTTTTAGCTCCATTTATTTCACCATAACACACATACAGTATGAACAGCATATCTATGTGCTATGGATGATTGTGCAGTATATGTATGTTAATGTTCCCAGGCCTAATTATATATATATATATATATATATATATATATATATATATATATATATATATATATATATAAAATAAATTAGGCCTGGGAAAGTTGACACGTTAATTTTTGCAATTAATGTGACCCTGACAGTTGTCACATCCAGTGTGTACCTAAAGAATCATATACACATCCAGCACCGTATTTATATCCATCCATCCATTATCCAACCCACTATATCCTAACTACAGGGTCACGGGGTCTGCTGGAGCCAATCCCAGCCAACACAGGGAGCATGGCACTGCAGGGCACACACACACACACACCCACACACCAAGCACACACTAGGGATAATTTAGAATCACCAATGCACCTAACCTGCATGTCTTCGGACTGTGGGAGAAAACCGGAGTACCCGGAGGAAACCCATGCCATATTTGGTACCTTTAAACATTTTATGAAAAGGTTTAAATTTAAAGGTTTAGCATTTTGTATTATGAATTTCTCAACAATATGCCACATGTCAATACATAGAGGTGCAAAAGTGGGAGAAGAGGGGGGTTTATGGCAGTTCTTGGTGCAATGCTAGAGAAGAGTTGCGAAGGTAAAAATTATGCTCTCTTTTGTTTCATTTTATGTTTCTATAAGAAGAATCAAAGTTCTATCACATAAGTGCTAAAAAAGTTGTCTTTGAGTGGCACTAAAACCAAAATATGTCTCTTGTATCTCTGCATTTAACCTGCCATTCTGCCAGCCAGCTTACAGTGCTGACTGCCCTTATATACAACTGGGCACCTTTTTCAGATGTATTGCAGAAAAGCGCCCTGCATGCCAGTCACAGTCATATTAGTATGACAAAATTTCACAAAATAGAATTGTCATGATTATCCCTACCAATGTTCAGATTTGCAGTATCTTCACTAATTTATGGAAAGAATACAACAAAACATCCAGGTAAGGCACAGTATCGTTTTAAAGTTAAATAGCAGCTATGGAGGTCATTTTTAGCGTGCCAGGAGCAAAGGTGTAAGTAGAGCAGTATTTTTCCACCATTTATCTGTGGTGGCATACATTTTGTAACCCAAAAATTCCCAAGGCATACCATGATTCTACCAACCACAAAAGCATTAAATCTATCCTCCTCAGACAGGTCTTGACCACCTCAGGCCAAGCCCCAGGGGCACTACACTGTTATTTCCAATTATTATTATTTATTTCATCCATCCATCCATCCATTTTCCAACCCGCTGAATCCGAACACAGGGTCACGGGGGTCTGCTGGAGCCAATCCCAGCCAACACAGGGCACAAGGCAGGAACCAAACCTGGGCAGGGTGCCAACCCACTTATTATTTATTTTTTATTGTTTATTTATTATTTATTTTTATCATTATATTTATTATTATTCTTTCCTCACTGAAAAATTGAGGATAGTATTTACCGAGGTTTAACACAAGTTTTAATGTATGCCCATTTAAGAGATGCTTATTCTTTTAATTAAACCAGTCTTCAGCAGTGCATTCAAAGTCATTTTGATTGTTTAATTTTTACTTTGACACATCTGTGTCTCATATGCTATGCCAATTGCCTTCTTTTCAACGTGCCTTTTAGGAAGGCATTCAAACTCAGGTTGTACTTGCTCAAGTAGTATTTTGTTAAAATCTCATGTTTAAGGTCATTGCTTCAGTTTAAACTATGCCATAACTTTTTTTAAATTCCTTTGTGTTGATTCTACATAAAATTTGTGATTTACTGTGTACTTACTTCATGATCTATATATTAATTTTATAATTACATCTTTTAATGTTAGATATGATTAATCACAATTAATTCCATACATTTATGTGATAGTTAATTTTTTTAATCGATTCTTGGGTGTACAACTGAAAAGGACATAGCATGTAACATTTAAGAACAGGACAAAATCAGGGCAGATTAAATGAGAAAATGTCAAAAAAGTTGCCATTATAGAAGATGAAAGGAGAGATTTAAAAGTTAGTCAGTCGTTAAGACCTGAAGTAAAATGTGAACATAAGTTGAGAATGAGCTTAGATTTTTCTGTTTTTATTTTTAGAGAAATATCAAAGCAAAATGACACCTTTTATTGGCTAACTAAAAAGATTACACTATGCAAGTTTTCAAGGCAGCTCAAGCCCCTTCTTCAGAGATCAGTGTAACTATAATCAAGTAGTCTACAACAGGCTTTATAAGGTCTTTGATTTTAATAGCTGTATGAAAGAGGTAATACTGTTTCCACTTCCACCACTATATACCATATCAATTACTAACCTGCTTAATCCAGGCCAGGGTCACAGGGGATCTAGAGCCTATCTTGGCTTCCATATGCTGCAAGGCAAGAACAAACTTGCAAAGGTGCCAGTCTATCGCAGGCCAAACACACACACAAACTCCTACATGCTGTACATACACTAGGGCCAATTTAACGTCACAGATTCACCTAACTTACAGTGGTCAGTGAGAGGAAACCAGAGCACCTGGGGACACTCAAAAATAGGAAGAAAATACATACTCCATGCAGAGAGGACATAGGAAACAAACCCTGGTCTCCTTAGTGTGAGGCAGCTGCACTACTACTATGCCACTGTGCTGCCTCTACCTGCCAAATATAACTAGGAAATATAAACTAAAATGCAAATTCGTTTCTTCCAATAATAATGATGGTGTAGATGCTGTTGGTTTCAAAATCATATACCCCTAATTAATGTTGTTTGGATCATCAGAAACCTTTGACTTAACACTGAATTCCTCTTTCTCCTCACTGTTAATGAGCATCATGATCTCATTATTGACCTCTGGTACAGTGCCACTTTTTAAGGACAAAATGTTATTTTTGTTGCTACTGCCTATGCGTAAATCTGCTTAAAAAGTCCATAGAGTAGTTTTTTCTCATTGGTATTGACAAATCTGCCTTTGGTCATGGCTGGTTATGGCAGTGCTACAGCAACTTCTCTAGGGTTCTGACTGGTCCACCATGAGTGATGGATTTGAATTTGGTGAGCAGCAAGTTGTGCATTTGCTGCAGTCACTTCTTTTGCTTTTTCTAATATTTCATTAGTTCTTCTTAGATGGCACATTGTTCCCATTATCTCATTTTTAGACTTCTAAGATGACTGGTTGGGACTCACTTTGCTTTGGTTGGTCTTGTATCTGTTTATAATAAGTAAATAAATAATGATTGACAATGATAATGATTTACATTTATAATGCAAGGTAAAACACAGAGGGATAAATACTGTGTATCATAAACAGTTCATGTTAACCTCGGGTCCATTGAACCACCCTGAAATATTTTTTATGATGGTTCATAGATGGAATTTTGATTAATGTATTTTGTCATTCCAATCCTGCCCCCAATTAAGTTTTAGCTATGCAACTGGTTTCTGCACCTTCCTTCGTAGGTATGGTTTGTACCCTTTTGCGCTGATGTATTGAGTGACTGAAAGAAAGTTTTCTTCAGGATTACTGAATGTTGTTTCTTGACAACTAGGAGACTAGGCACGGCAACACCCTAGTCCTGGTGCAGTCCTCATAGATCTCTATTGATACTCTTGTATGTGTGTGTGTTTGTTCTCAAAATGTCTGCCTGTTCAGTTGTTTATGTATGTAAGTGAGTTGAGCTGAATCATTTCATTAGAAACATTATCAGAGTATTAACTGGTTGAGGCTAGAAAGTAAAAAGTGAGGCAATAGCTGAGAATGCAACTTGTAAATATTTCTTGACGTCTGAGTTAGGTTCCTGGTCTCCAAGAAGTCTTGCCCAGGGTTCTTTTGAAAAAATGCTGGGAGTTTGGCTTTGAGTATAGTTGGATATAACCTAACTCTTATGTTTTCAGGTCCAGCTTGGTTTTGCCAGGTTGCAGGCCCAGTGTCGCAGTCGACAGCTCTTCCACCGGTACCAGAAAACCCGTGCTATGGTTGTCTTACTGCAAGCACGTTGCAGAGGTTATCTACTCCGGCAAGAAAAACGCAAGAAGCTGGAGGCTGTGCACATACTACAAGCTTACACTCGAGGCATGCTGGGTAGAAGGGCAGCAGCCATTTTGCGGAACGAGGTACTGTACATTTTTCTTGTAAATTTCTGCTTGCATTTGTTTACATCAAAAAGCCCAAAACAACTTAGCACTGTGCATTTTTTTCTTTACTGTCTCCCACACCTCCACACTCTCCAATTGTGTTTTCTTGAATGAGGCTTATCTCCACTCTTTCTGTCAATAGTTAAAGACTGCACCTTTTTTTCCTTTGGCGGAACATTTTTTCTCACTTTAACTTTCATTTTTAATGCAGGAATCTACCATACAACTTCTCGGTTTCTCTTTACCTCCTTTCATGGCCTTACTTGTGGCACAAGTATAATAATGATAGCACTTCAGCACATTCTTCTACTACATTGCACCAATACCCTAAACAAAATGTTTGAAAAACATCCACTCATTATTTTTCAAAGCCAATGACCACCAGGGAAGAAAATACATCTATAGGTTTTTTTTTCAAATAAGTGATGAAAATAAAGCATCAAAATTCCAAAATACCAACTTTATAACCCATCCATCTATTTAGAATACCCAATTTGTTCATTAGTTCAGGTCCCTATAACTTAGACAGGGTCCTAGTCCATTTCAATACGTGTTCACACACAAAGACACAATTACAACATGTCACTTTAGAGTATCTGATTAAACTAACAGACATGTCTTTGTGATAGAAGAAATGTATTTCATTTAGCACATGGCCCAGAAAACACTCTCTAGTAGCAAGCTATTCAATGTAGTTCAATCAAATTGTGGAGGAATGCAGACATCTACTTATGTTAGACTTCATTTTTGATATTCATCTGCAGGGAAACTTGCTGAGACCTGTGAGGATTTTAAAAATTTGAACTTTGGTCATGCTAGTGGAATAAGACATGATGATGTGACAATAACCATTATAAAAAATGGCAGGCATGTGCTGGCATCCAAGCCAGGAAGGTTCAAGGGATCTTACAAATCTAGCAACTGGGGGGAAAAAAGGAAGGCAGGACATTTCTGACTAAAGGTGCCAACACTGCAGCGGAGATGTTGGCATCCCGAGAAGGGCTCAGGTGAGGATCTTTACACAGCTGGGAAGTCAGTATGCTGGAAGGACAGGGCAAGGTAAATTATGTGAACTATGCACTCTCCCAAGGCACTAGATGGCAGCATCCCTGGCCTATGGTACTCTTTCAGTCACCTTCAGAGCATACTGGGAACTGCAGTCCTACTGGCTGACCCTGTTAGGTTCTGGGGGGTGCTGCCAGGCTGTGCTGGGTAGACTTCCTCAGGACAATGCCCTGATATAGGAGGTATTTCCAGGTCTTATATAAGAGGAGCAGTCAGGTTGAGTCGGAGTCAGTGTCAGGAGAGTAGCTGGACAACACTTACCTGGAAGGAGCAGAGTAAAGAGAGGAGAGTATTGTATTGTATTATATTGCATTGCTATGCTGCATGGTGCTTACAGGGAAGAAGTCTATAAAAGGTATTTTGTTAATTAAAAGTACATGTTTTAAACCTGTGACTGTGTTTGTGAAGTCTGTTATGCCCCCCTACTGGTCACATCACAGAATGCCTGAGAAATAATAATCTTAAGTCAACCTAGCCCCCAAAATGTTTAGAATTTAGTTTTTGTAGCTCATGACCTTCCACCCCCTATTTATAATTTATTATCTTAATCATATGCAACCATTTAGTACATTGGTGTTTCCCTAGGTTCAAAGATTGTTGATCTCTTTTTAAATTATTCTTTTTCATTCTGAAGAGTAATAAATCTAAAACATTTCCTTGATGGACTTTCTTAAAACACTTCCTTCCTCGTACATCATTCTTTTCTTATCTGTACTTTCTTATTTCTGTCTGGCAACCAGCTTGTTGTATCTCTTCTTTCTCAAAAATGTACTTTTAGAACCTTACAGCTGAACTCATTATTAATGATACAGTATCTGTTATATATTGGTTTTTCGAAAGAAGTATTTACAGTTTTTTTAAACTGCATTGTTAATATGAATACTGTAGGAACAATACATCATAGGAATTATAACATACAATTACAAAGATTTAGTGCAACTGTTTTAAAAACTGGGGCACAGGTTAAGTGACTTTACAATGAGTGACAAGTTTAGGTTGACAAGGGAACTTTGCCACACCTCCTTGTAGTAAGTGAGATGGGTGGAAGAGTTTGAAATGAACAAAACCTAAATGATTTAAAGTTGTCGGACATTGTGCAAAGTAGGGATATCACTGTACATGCGAGAGCAATGATCCTATAAACTTAGAAATTGTCTCCTCCCTCTTGGATGACCCTAGAATATTTGTACATTCCAAAATCTCACAGTGCAAACAGCACAGACATACTCTAATGATGTGCCATGTAGCAGAGGAATGTTTTCAAAAGGCCAATGAACTCTTGAATTCTAAGGTAAAGAGTTTATTAAGCAGACTTTACAGTTTCAAGGATCAAATGTAAATTAATCATGATCAATGTAATGTAATCTCTTATTCTACAATGGAGACCCATGCTTAATTAGCTACTTGGCCAACTCTGTACCCAATTCAACAACTGTTTCTTTTCTAAAGCAATACGCAGCCAGCTACTATGGAGTTTATCTAGGAGAATTGCAAAAGACCAGTGAGTCTCATTGAGCTCAAACAGATAAGCTGGCATTATAATTATTTATTGATTGTTCACATTAATGACTTATCTCGTGTAATTTCCCATGGCATGGTTCCGAAATTATGAGAAAATTGTTGGCAGCCTTCTTCATGAAATATGGTGTAGATACCCATAGTAATGCAGGTTTTGAAAGAAATCCAGAAGATTATTTCAGCAAAGTTGTGAAACCCATTCTTAAACAGAAGTTGTAAATTAACATAACTTAAACATAGAAAACATAAACCAGGAAGTACTTTTTTAAATTGCTGGACAGAAAGGTTGATGTGTCCTTTGAATGAAGTTACTATTCTAAGAATATTAGTATGCTATGAACTGTCATTTCAAGTTAAGTGTCAGTCAGTCAGTCATTATCCAACCCGCTATATCCTAACACAGGGTAACAGGTTTTTGCTGGAGCCAATCCCAGCCAACACAGGGCGCAAGGTAGGAACAAACCCGGGCAGTGCACCAGCCCATCGCAGGATGCACACACCCACACACCAAGCACACACTAGGGACAATTTAGGATCGCCAGTGCACCTTACCTGCATGTCTTTGGACTGTGGGAAGAAACCGGAGCACCCGGAGGAAACCCACGCAGACACAGGGAGAACATGCAAACTCCACGCAGGGAGGACCCGGGAAGCGAACCCAGTTCGCCTTACTTCGAGGCAGCAGCACTACCACTGCGCCACTGTGCCACCCCAAGTTAAGTGCCCTTTGCAATAAATTACATTTGCCTTGAATTAAATAGCAGTATGACTTTTTTTTGCACGCTTGATAAACAGAATTATTGCTTTGTTGTTTGGTCTCAGCTGCTCATTTATTTTCCGGTGGTTACTAAACAAGCATAATATATGTGCCAGGTTTGATAATGTATAAAGGCTTAAATCACACATTTCTATTACATTTAAATCTGCCTCACCTATAAGTGTATTATCCTTCTGGTTACCTTTTGCAGAAAGATTTATCTGCTCAGGAGCAGCGGGCTCAGGAGCTTGAGCGGCTGCGTCAAAAGGAAGCTGCAATGAGGAATAGGGTTGCCAGCTCTCCCTCAGAATCCATGAGTGACCAGGAAATGGTGGACAACATTTTCGGCTTTCTTCCCAGCATGGTGGGGGGTCAGGAAGGACAAGCTCCTCTTGGGTTTGAGGTAGAGTTTCTTTTTTTTCTTTCTTTTCAAGTTTGCACAATTTAAGATGGAAACATTCATGACAGCAAACAACTTTTTTGTCACAGTCACATTTCATAAAAGATGCACACAAATACTATTGTGCACTTAGTTTTTAAATCGGTGTTTAATAAAAGATATAAAAAAGGAAAAATAAAAATAAGTACCTAGTAAGAAAGTGGAAAAGAGATTAAAAATGTGAAATATATATTAAGTAAAATAGAAATAGTTGGCTAAAGACAAATATTACATAGCTGATCTTAACTGTTTCTGTCAGCTTCTAATTCAAAGGAACTGGCCTTTCTTTTGCTTTAGACATTGAATCTGCTGGGTTCTTTATATCTTTGTTCCTGTCGGATTGTTCTCAAATGATGTCAGACCTTGCCTCTGTTGTTTTTCGTTTTGGCCTTTACTATCATCCTTCATGTTCTATAAAATACGGTAATTCTTCTTACAGTCTGAGAGGCAATAATTTGATTCGGTTGCTTAGTACCAGAATGAAAAGGTTTGCAAACTTGTATCAAAATGGGAATCAGATGATCTAAGTAGTGGGTCGAGAGATATGTAAATTTGAATGACATGTACTGTAACACTATGGTTAGAAGGATATTCTCAGAGCTCAGTCACTGAGCTGTTGAGTAGATTTTTGAAGTGAAAGCTTTGACTAATTTTCATGCAATAATAGTGACCATCAGATTAAGGATTGATCTTTGAAAGTTACATGCTCCTGTTTTGTCCTCTAAATTATATTGTTAAAGCTTGCCCTTTATTTGTACTTGTATAAAATTCATTTGCTTACATTTTTGTTTTTGTTTTGGGTAGGATTTGGAAGGAAGTAAATCTGTACTAGAGGAGGTAGACTTGGATGAAATCCCCATAATAATGGCGCAAGAAGAAGAAGAAGAGGAGTATGATGACCTGGAAAAATATTCATTTACTAAGTTTGCAATAATGTACTTTCAAGGATCTGCAACAGACACTTACATCAGAAGGAGACTGCGCCACCCTCTCCTTTATCACGAAGATGAAGGCGACATTGTGGTATGAGCCACTTGATATTCTAGGCCCAATGTTTAATCCTTAATTACTTAAAGGATTTCTCATCTCATAAGTACTCATGCAGTGTACTTTATGTACCCGTGTTAAAATGGCTATTTATGTGCACACTATGAAGCTGTAATCTAAAATATTGCAATAATTTAAAATTTTGTGCGATTTTAATGTAATTTAATTCCATATTACTGAATAGTATGTCACAGTCTAGAACTATGTAAAAATAAACGTGATCCACTTCTCCAGTGCTCACTTGTCACCGGTCACACTTTCATCCACTGCACATGTATCACATTTCACTTCAATTGTTGAATGTTCTTTGCAAACAAAGTCAAGAAGAACATCTCATCATTATCATACATATGTTAAGTATCTGCGCGGTGTACCAAATTCACTATATGGAACTTGCGACTGTGCATCCACTTGTAAAACAGGTGGTGGCACACTGGAGGGTTGTGATACTGTACTTGTAGTGAGTCAAACTGAGGATAGATGACGGATGCTGCTGGTAGGTTCAACTAAAAGGACGAAGGACAAAAATAACTGAGATTGGTGTAAAAAAAATATACCACCATAAGTAGGAGTTAAACAAGGAAAAAAGGTGTACCATTCCAGACTAGTTGTTAATTATGGGAACAATTTGTTGTTATCTGTTTGGTTGTCTTTATTTTGGGTTCCATATTTGGCATGTGATTTAATGTTAGTAACTAAATTATTCTTTAACATATGACTGACAAACACCTGCTCACATTGATAGAGAAAAGCATTGGGAAGATTTTAGTTTTTAGTTGTTTGTTTATTCTAAACTTGTGTGAATGCTGATAAATTAAGACACAGGACTCCAGACTACATCATTAATACCAGGCAAGCTAGGATCTTTACAGTGTATGTAAATGTAGTCAGTTATGCAATCCCAGTTTCTGTCTCTTGATTGTTTTTCTTTTGGTGGAATTTCCATATCACATAAAGTAATTAAAGCCAAGTTGTATTTTTGGTGAACATAAAATGCAAACCAAACATTATGTTAATCGCACCAAATACAATCTGACCATTCTGTTGTCTCTGAATTGTCCCACTTGGAGCTACTAATTCCTAGGGCATTTATATGATTGATCCCATAGCTCATCCCAAAGAGGATGTAATGATAAGATGTGGTCTTCCCCTCCCATACATAACCTTCTTGGTGGGGCTAGGCTACCTTTGTTTCCAGCTCTCTACAGTAGAAGTGTTTTCAGGTTCCTTATGTGAAGTCACGATGACTGTATCTAAGGCTTCTTAGTTCCTCAATAGCATTTATAATTTTCAGTGAGTTTCTTGGACATTGCACATGTGGAGGTAAAGAGAACCATGACACCTTTTTGGGATATCCTCATTTCAGAAGGTGAATTCTATAATGATCTCACTGTCCTCTTTCTCCCTCCCTTAAACTATGTGATTTTTATCACTCCAATATCTATACCAATTGATCATTTTAATCTTGTTATTCCTCTTGATTCTTTTTCCCTGCAGTGTTTTGAGTTGACCTATTGTGAGTAACACAACAGGAAACGTTAACTGAATCAAAGTGAATTGAGATGAAAGGAATTAACTTAAATATGTCCTTGTTGTTAAATTTTAGCTGTTCTAGATGGCTCAATAAATGCTTAGCTTTTAAGAAATTATATTTAACAAAATATTCACAATCTCATCAAAAGCAGAGAAACTAAGGTGAATTATGCCCCATCTCAAGTCCCAAGAAACATTTACAGAAGACTAGTTTTTGGCAAAGTCACATTCTTCACTGTTTAAATTGGTTGTCTGATTCATATAAAGTATTCACCTTTGACATAATAGTTAAGAGTGTAACTGTAAAAGAATGAGTATGACCTAATTTTTAAAAGCCCCTGTACAATTTTTTAAATTTTAAAGTAATAATACACCTTAGTCATGAATCATGTGAAGTCTGAAGATGCTTCTAAACATTGCCCAATGGAACTAATCATTTCTAAAGGAGAAAATGGGGTAGTGTTTTGCTGTTTTGTTATTTTTGTTATTTAAAACACTATAAGCATGCAGGGCTATATGACTCTGGTTGAAATTAAATAGATGAATTACATGAAGCCCAGATTAAGACCACCACAGGCCCCTAAGTGACTTGGCTTCTTAACAAAGGGTTGATCATAACCATATAGACCATGGACACCGTTGTTTCTGACTCTTGCATTCAGTGTGCGGAGATTTGATCATTTCGGCACACTTGGACTCAGTCGTTTCATTGTGCTGGAGTTGTTTTGGCCCCTTGCCATCGCCAACTCCTGGGCACAACCTGATGGTAGATTCGCTCCCAGACTGTTTACTTTCTAGTCTTAATCATTTTCAAGCTGGATAACAAAAGTTATAAATAAAAATGGTGATAGTGGAAAATATTTAGAACAGCAAATGCTGTCATAAACTTTTAAAATTAGGATTTTAATTTTTTTTTTATTTTTTTGAAACTTTTAAATAACAAAGTCAAACAAAGTATGACAGCATAGGACAAAGAGTTAAGTGTTTTCTCAAGAACTGTATGAACCAGGACACACAGGTTGTGTACAATAAATCATTTAGTATTACCGGATCACCTACTGCAATATTAATGTCTGTCTGTTTCCCTGTCTGTCCACATGAAACAACTTGGCCCACTGTGGACAAATTTTTGTTGAAATGCAGTAAACTTATTCTTCAAGGAAATGTGTCCCATTGAAAAGTCTTGGTGTCTTCAAATGAAGAAATATTCTGTGCAACTTCAAACTACAAATTAGTTTACTGTTTCAATTTTACCTTGACAGCAGTTACACAAGCTTGGTTATTTTGTATATTTTCCTCTTTTTTATTTTTTTTTTTTATCCTTGCTACTGATGGCAAACAGATCACCAATAGCAGTTAATGAAGAACTATCAGACAACATGCTCAGGTAGGAAGTCGCTCTCACTGGATACTTGAGTGCTTTTAGGACTGCAGTCTTCCATCGGCAAATCTAGCAAAGCGCATGTGGAAACCTTCATATCAGCAAACTGTTTCTGCTTTACAAAGTCTTCCCAGTGGCTTGAGCACAAGCAAAGGAGTACAAGTACATGAACATCTTAATATTCCCAATGGTTTAAGTCATAGCAGGCAAATTAAATGATTTTCATAAATGTAAAAGTAAAAAATGCACACAAGGAAGAAAAAAGGTTATCTATATATGTACCATGACTTTATGCACAAGAGTTAGCAAATATTTATCTAGCATTATACTTAAACCAAACAAACCTCACATTGCCATTATCTACAGATTACAGTGATTCATTATTTCACTGTCAGAATAATTTACTATTATCCAAAGACATCACAGAAACAGGGACTGCCTCAATTGTAGGATATACATCATGATAAATAAATGAATAATATCAAAAAGTCCAGGTTTTAACTGGCTGCCCATCTAATAAAACATTGCTCTGCAGAAGCTAACATCCTCACAATATATTTAAAACAGCGCATATGAAGTTTGAACTGCTGAGCCCATACCCTACCTCGATACCTCCACCTTTCCATCCTGTCTCCTAAGTAATATATGTATAATACTGTGGGCAAAACCCCAGAAGAGGAAAAGTTAATTATGAACTATTTGAACAGCATCGCAACATGGACCAAAAACCAGACAAAAACAGAGTACTGCCATTTGTAATATTTTTTTCCCCACATCAAACATTATGTGGAATCATATGCGTTTATTTATGAAAGTGTGTTTTTTCGTTTTACACTGATTTCTGATTATGAGATAATGTAGGCATTAAACAAATGAGAATGGCCGTTATGCATGGGCATACTTGCTACATAAGTGTCCGGGTTTGGGACTTTGAAAATCTTGTCACCCTATAATTTGCCATTAGAGTGCCACTTATTTAGGTTATGTTAATTGTCTTTAGCAAATTGTAGTGTGTGTGTATTTTATGTACATGTGTGAGTGAGAGTGGACTTTGTTTGTTTTCAGCTTTTTTTTCAGTCCTAGTGAAATAGTCTTTGACTCCTGAAATCTGTAATGGACGTAGAAGGTTCTAGAACCTACCTTACTGTGCTCAGCCCATTGGGAGTTACAGTGCCTGCACAGTCTTCAAAAGATCCTGAATGTTATGCTATGCATACATTTTAACTTGTTATTGCCATTAGTAATGATATTTTGCTTTTTCAACTTATATTTGTGTATCAAAACCTCCATTACAAATTTTGACATTATTGCTAAATGTAACATTTTAATAAAGTGACTGACTTGTTTGATTTTTTGTGATCTCATCAGTCAGAGATTTATAATCCGCAAGACTGCATTCTCTGATTGGTTTTCTTTGCAATGCAAACTCAACTGACTTAAGATGCAATTGTAAAGCTCATCTGTAATGGTTATTGGAAACTGAAATAATTTTGAAACGTTGTCTGTAGAATAACTTTATCCTGATATCAAACAAGGGTTTTTATCTTTGCTGTTTCGTCACTACTGCTGTGATAGGCTTTGGCCCCTCCCCACCCCATGACCCTGAATTGGATTAAGCTGGTTGTAAAAATGTTATGTTTTATGCTTTTTTCATTGCATTTTTGAAAATAATCTTTGATCTTATTGAATTGCAAGTAGCTCATGTTTAAAATGATTAACATTTTTTTACAGTCAAGTTCCATTCCATCAACTAAACAATGAATCCATTTTTTTTTTATTAAATAGGTAGTCATACCCTACTGTTTTTCTAGATTAAAATAAAAGTGTCTATGAAAAGTTATACACCAGACATACTCTCAGTGGTATTTCTAGCAGGTATGTAATTAAAATGCCCCTTTTTCTTTTTTTACTTAAAGGCCTCATTAGCTGTTTGGTGGATTATTTTGCGCTTCATGGGGGACATACCAGAGCCTCGCCTTAACACCCGTGGTCAGGAAGAGACAGAAGAAACAGAGATTGAGCAAAATCTGGGCCGGCGACAAGGACGAAGGCTTAGCAACTTGGCAGGTCTCGAACAGGTGATGCTCATGGTTTAAGCTAAAAAGTCTGTTGCATGGTAGAATTAAATTTTCTTCTCATTCATCTGAAATCATTTTATGGTCAATAGAGAGGTTTTTTACCCATCCACATATTTCTGTTTGCTTAACAGTAATTAGTTCATTATAATTATTATAATTTGTAATTAAGAAAACTTATGTGCTTATTTGCACATTTAAAAATCATTTATCCATTAGATGTACATCTTTTTGAAGTGCATCATCTAAATTTGAAACAATTCATCCAAAGTAACAGAAAGACATATTAGATATATAAATATATAGATAGAACTTTTTGTCCCAATGGGAATTTTTGGCTTTTTACATGAGCTCTGTAAATAAATGAATACATAAATAGGTAGATAAGTAACTAAACCAACACATAAATAAATATACGCATACATTTTGTTCTGAACACACACCAGAATGACTACAAAGTAAGAAAAAAATAAATAAAAAGAAAACTTTTGACTTGGCTGTCACAATCAAAGTGAGACATTGTATAGATGTATTGCCATTGGTATAAAGGAGCCCCAAAAGCGTTTCTTGACACACTTCTGCTGAACAATTAGGTGACTGAAAGTTCTCACTGTTAGTGTGTCAGAGAGAGGATGTGCAGCACTGTTCACAAGGACACTCAAGTTTGTTTCCTATTTGCTCCTACCTCCAGGGGTCCATAGTGCATACTGTAAATAAGCTTGCCCTTTTAATTACTTTGTTGATTCGGTGGGCCTCCCTTGAAATGATGTTACCAGTCCAGCACACCACAGCATAGAAAATCACACTGGTCATCACAGAGTTATAGAAGATGTGAAGGATGTCACTTCCCACATTAAAGTAATCCAGTCTCCTAAGGAAAACAAAGCCTGTTCTACCCTTTCTTATATTGTTCCTCTGTGTTCCGAGACCAGTCCAACCTGTCATTAATGTGGAACCCCAAGTACTTGTAGAAGTGCACCACCTCTATATCCACTCCTTGAATAGTGACCAGTCAGAGAGGCTATTTGGTTTGGCGAACGTCAATAAAGCAGTTCCTTGATTTCACTGATGTTAAGTAGTAGACAGTTCTTTCTCCACCAAGAAACAAACTTCTCCACCTGACTCCTATTCTTTGTCTCACCCCATAAGTGCAGAATCATCTGAGAATTTTTGCAAGTGACATGACCTTGTGTTATATTTCTAGTCTGAGGTATACAGAGTATAGAGAAAAGGAGACAGGACTATTGCTTGTTGTGCTCCAGTTTTGCTCACATCCATATCAGAAACATAGTCTTTGAGTCTCACAGACTGTAGTCTGCCTGGCAAAGAGTCCATTATCCAGGACACCATAGGTTCATCCACCTGCATATCTCTGAGTTTATTCCTTAACAGGGACAGCTGGATGGTACTGAAGGCACTAGAGAAATCAAAATACATTGCCCTCCCAGTGCTGTCAGCTTTGTCCAGGTAAGAATAAGCCTTGTGGAGTAGGTAGATAATTGCATCCTCCACTCCAGGCTTTGTCCAATAAGTAAACTGCAGTGGGTCCAGGTGGTCTACTACAAGAGAACACATACAGTCCAGGACCAGTCTCTCAAAGGTCTCTATGATGTGAGACGCAAGTGACACTGGTCTGTGGTCCTGAGGTGAACAGGCGCCTGCCTTCTTTGGAACAGGAACAATGTAGGTTATTTCCCATGGCAGCTGCACTTTCTGAAGCCTTAGAGACAAACTGAACAGATGACAGAGGACACCAGAAAGTTGGTCAGCACACTCCTTAAGAACTCATGGATTTACTCCATTTGGTCCTGCAGCTTTTCCTGTGTGTAGGTTCCTCAGTTGTCTCCTTGGTCTTCATTTATTGACAGTCCACACTGATGGTCAGAGGTGGACCCATCACTGGCCATTCCAGTTGATGTGGCAGGAGTTGTTGATGTAGTAGGGATAGCATGGGGTGACTGGTCATTGGAAGAAAGCTGCAGTGGGTGGAAAAATGTATTAAAAGAAATAGGTTCAGGGTGTTACTTTTCTCTATATCCCATTCTAACACCTGAACCCTCGATTGCTTGAGTCCTGTAATTATACCCAGACCATTCCAGACATCTTTCATGTTATTTTAGTTTTGTAAGCTTCCTTGACCTTCTCTCAGCTTTTTCTTTACACGCGCTGCACATCTTTTAGAGCCTCTTTGTCACCAGATTTAAGTGCTCTTTTTTCCTCATTCAGGAGACCTTTTAGCTCCTTAGTAATTCTGGACTTGTTGTTCAGAAAACAACACACTGTCTTTGTGGGTACCTTTTGTTGACACAGAAGTTAATATAGTCTGTGATGCAGTGACTGAGTCTCTCAATATCGTCCTCATTTGACTCGCACATCATTTCCCTGTCTGTCATTTGGAAGTCATTCAGAGCCATTTCAGCCCCCAGGCTCCACTTCCTTACTATTCTAATGGTAACAGGATGGCAGCTAATAAAAGGCTTGTACCTGGGAATAAGATGAATCAGGTTATGGTCAGATTTGTCTGCCAGTAGTTTATATTTGATAAAGGCATCTTTGAATGCAGGAGGTCCAGTTTGTTATTTCCTTGAGTGGAACATGTCACAAACTGATAGAAATTTGCCATCAGTTGTTTCAAAGTCACATTTTTTGAAGTCATCACTTATTATAACTTCAGGGTCAGAGTGAATCGTCATTGATGTTGGTGATAGAGTGAATCATTTCCATCGCTATGTACCCATTTCCAGAGGGAGGAATATAAAGCATTAATAAGGATAATGTAATTTATCTCCCTACACAAATAACTTGGATGAATTATGGCAGCCAGACTTACAAACTGGGGTTTTAACTGTATTATGCTCCCTTTTACACCATCCCTTATTTACACAGATGACTAGTTCCCGTCTTTTTTCCACACCACACTGGGTCTCCGTTTGCTCAAATAAGATGAAATCCATCCAGCATTCAAACAGTGCCACTCATATCAAGTTTAAGAAAGCTCTCCATTAAGCACAAAATGCCTCTGTACTTGCATGCTCCATGACCCGCTGTATGCACAGACAGTTTATCCATCTTTTCAATTAAAGTAATGAAAGTTACAGTAAACTATTGCCGAATTTTCCGTTTAAATCTGTTTAAAGGTTGAATGTCTGATATTTAACAGCAGAGTTTATGTAATTTAAGTGCCTCTAATTTATTAACACATAATAGGAAAAAATAAAATGTATATGAAAATTTTTGTTCTTTGTTTTCTAAATATTGCCTTCTTGTATCACAAATATCATTACCATTTATTTTACAATTGTTTGAACAGATTGACTTAATCTGATGTGCACAGTAGGTACTTCCTATAATTAGGAAGTATAAAGTCCCCATACAACTTATTTTTTCTTTTCAGAAACTACTGAAAAGGAAGAAACCCAACAAAGCAGGTGGAGGAGGAACCCACAAGCGATTGTCCAAAGTGGTTGAAGAGGTGGGACCCTGCTTTTGACGGGAACAGCATTTCTGCTACTCTGCTCTTATATCACCTCCCTTCTAATGCTTATATTGAATTGCAGGAGCCTAAACCTCGTTCTCGTGACAGTGAGAATGTATTCACCGGTGAGGGTCCAATGTTAGACAAGCCAATGACACCACTGGAAAAGCTCCATTTCATTGTTGGAAATTCCATTCGTCGGCCCAATATCAGGTAGTAAACACTGTAAATGCAGGGATGTGAATTAGATCCTTTAATGGAGAACTGTCCTTAATTTCTAAGGGCACATTATGTGAATTTAAACTATTAAAATGTGCTATTTAGGTTATACCAAGGTTCTCGACTCTGGTCCTGGAGGGCTGCAGGTTTTCATTCTAAAAATGTCCTTTATTAGTGACCTATTTTTGCTGCTAATTAACTTCTTTTGAATTAATTATAATTGACTCACTCTTGAAGACTCTGTCCCTTTAATTGTTTCTTTTTCCATAATTAGCTGTCAAACAATAATGAGATACATAATAAGCCAAAATATGACCAGCAAACTGTGTCTGTCACACTATATCTGAAAATAAAGAAAGACGGTCTCAGGAATGTTGAACTGCTCAGGTCCACAAAACATTTTAATAGTGCTCTTGGAAATGAGAAAATCAATAATTTTTTAAATGTATGCCATTGCACCATGAGAGCAGCAACAAGCCATGGAACTAAAGAATGGGTTTAATTAACAAAAATCGCCTCCTAATTAAGCAACTGGATGGAGTGAAATTGGTTTGTGTTTGAGGTCCTGACTTAGTTGGTCTTCTGTTAGTTTACTCCACATTTCATTTCTGTTTGGGTGCCATTTAAGGACAGAAATGAAGAAATTTAGAGGAACAATGAAAAAATTCAGGGAAAAAACTTAAAAAAACAAGTCAATTACAATTAAGTCAAAAGAAGTTAATTAGCAGCAAAAACAGACCACTAATTAAGAAAAGGGTTAGAATGAAAACCTGCAGCCCTGTGGCCCTGTAGGACCGGAGTTTGAGAACCCTGGGTTGTGACTGGGTGAGTGTCACTAAATTCCTAGCTTGTCTACCAAAAAGCACATTTGGAATATCAGAACCAGTCTAAATCTGTCTTTGTTGGAAGTTTTTTTTCTTGCCAGATGTGCAGTAAAAAATGTGTATTTAAAGGTTCGTTTGTAGTATGACAGGTATCCCCAACATATGCTATGTAGAAAATAATATGTGTTGCGCATCAGGCAAGGCAGACAGCATGGAATGACTTACTTCAGGAAATGAGTTACTTCAGGAAAGAAGTGTTGCTTTCAGTAGCAGTATTAAGCAGCACACTGAATGCTTGTTTGGGCTTAAGTGATTAAAGGAGACTGATTTGAGACCTGTAAGAAGATAAATCACAACACTGGCATGAGCTGATAATTTCCTTTAGTTTCTTGGAGAGCATTTTTACATTACATTTTTCCATTCGGTCTAAGTAATGACTTTCCAGTTAGTCTAATTGATAGCGGATTTATTCAATTATGTCATTTAATTATTCTGAATATTATTTTTAGTGGTTATTCATGGTGTGAACTTCTCATTTAAAACCTCAGACTGCTGTTACAGACATAGCTGAACTGAAATATAGAACAGCATCCATTGATTAAAGATACCACATAGCACAAAAACATACAGTCAACCCTTGTTTATCGCGGTTAATCCGTTTCAAACTCTGCCGCGTTAAATGAATTTCCGCGAAGTAGGATTCTTTATTTATAAATCGAATATTTTCGCAGTTAGAGCATAGAAAACTTGTTTACGACCTTCTAAATACATTTTCTAACATTATTAGAGCCCTCTAGACATGAAATAACACCCTTTAGTCAAAAGTTTAAACTGTGCTCCATGACAAGACAGAATACAAACATATCTTCCTCTTCAAAGTGCGTGTCAGGAGCAGAGAATGTCAGAGAGAGAGAGCGAGAAAAGCAAACAATCAAAAATCATTAGGGCTTTTTGGGCTTTTAAGTATGCGAGGCACTGCCGGACAAAGCAGCTGCAAGGAAGGCAGCAATGTGAAAGTATACTTTCAGCATTTTTTAGAGGAGCGTTCGTATCCTCTAGGCAAACAGACTCTGTGTAAACAGCCCCTCTGCTTACACCCCCTCCGTCAGGAGCAGAGAATGTCAGAGAGAGAGAGAGGCAGAGACAAGCAAACAATCAAAAATCACTATGTGCTGTTTGGGCTTTCAAGTATGCGAAGCGCCGCACGGGAAGCATATCGTATATCATTGAGGAGTTTTATTTAATATGTAATACGTGCTCTGATTGGGTAGCTTCTCAGCCATCTTGCAATAGCGTCCCTTGTATGAAATCAACTGGGCAAAGCAACTGAGGAAGCATGTACCATAAATGAAAAGACCCACTGTCCGCAGAAATCCGCGAACCAGCATGAAATCTATGATATAGATTGAGATATGCTTACATTTAAAATCCGCGATAGAGTGAAGCCGCAAAAGTCGAAGCGCGATATAGCAAGGGATCACTGTAATGCATTATGTACACAAAACTACACGTGTGCGAATAAATGGCTAGTGTTCATTATTTTGATGGAATGTTGCAAAGTCGGGTAGTCGTGAGCCCCTCGGGGGTGAAGCTAACATATTCCAGCTAGGCTGAGGTCCTTTTCCAAGCTCAGAAGGGCTCTCTTCATTAAAGCAGCAATACAAAACATTAAAAGGACAGATTTAATAAAAGGAGATCACAATGATTACCACGGTTCCTAAATTGAGATATGTAAGCAAATCACTAGTAGGTGTAACAGGAATTCACTGTGCTAAACTAATGGATTTTCATTTTTCATTTAAGTGCTAAGACTGATAGGTATCTTTTATACTGGAGGGAATATAATTGTAGACTTTAGAGGCTGTATAATTAAAGGATTTTCTTCCACGTATCTTGTACTCATTGTTTCCATCATGGAATACACATATTGTTAAGTTCAGTAATACTTGACAAATTACTTAATTGATTTTGATTGTCTTTTGTGTCTAATGCTAGTGGAATAGGCTCCATCCATCCTTCCCCATGTTACCCCCCTGGATTGGAGTAATCAGGGTCAGAAATTGAATGAAAGAATTCATGCAAGCTGGGTGTTTCAAAATCATCAGTTTTGCAATATGCTGCATAAAGAAGGTGATAGTTTATATATAAAAAAATAAAATAAAATTGTTATTCTTAAAGATAAAACTTTTACTCCCTTCACACTAAAGATCAAACTCTTTTTCATTATGGTGCTATCTGCAGAAATTCCATCAACTAAAATAATGTTTTCTTAAAATTAAGTACTCTAAATATCACTTACTCATATTCTGTCTGTCTAATGCCATTAATCAACTACGTAACTAAAGAAGCATAGTTTGGCTTTTGGTAAATACAGCTAAAAATCATTAACATACATATCAAAGGTAAATATTTTTATCACACAATGGTAACACTTTAGTTTATGTACTGCAACAATGTATCTGTTACTCATTTGCTCTTTTTTTTTTTTTTAAACTTTAATTGAATTTATATGAAGCATGTAACATTCCATTCAATCAAGTCAAACTTAACAAAACGAAATAATACTCTTATGTAATAAGACTTCAACAAACACTTCTTTTGGCCTTCTTAACACTTGCAAACATCAGCAAATTGTTTGTTCATCTCTAACAAAGTCAGAAACTAACAAAATATTACTTTGTGCTGGTCTGAGGTGGCACAACTTAGACACATTTCTCTTAATATTACGTCTACAAATCTACAATCTACAAATCCTTCATAATTTTTTTTCTATCATGCCAATATACCACACTGCACAGAGACGAACAGCTACTGAGGTTTTGTGATGAAGACCAAAAGAAGCCTTTGTTAAGATCTTGTTACATAAGAGCAAATGAGTCATAGATGTTTTTTTGTAGTATCTAAACTAAAATCATACACACACAACATCTAAAGGCAATGTATACTGAATAAAATAACAGTTCACACATTCAACCTTATGGTACTCTATATTTAACAGCAGTCAAGCAATGAGAGAGTGCTGTCATCTGTATCATGTTGAAAATGGCTCAAAATCTGGAGCAAACTCCCAAAAAACAGTACCTGAAAATTCGTCAAATTCTCAGCCTGTGTGGTAAAATGCTGCACATTATTCTAAAAGAATAAAGATTGTAGTGTTTCCCTATGAGAAGATACTAGCATCTCATTAAAAGGAGTTAAGATTTCTAGAGATGCAAAACTAAAACTTTAAAGTGAAATAGTAAATTGATTTAAGAACATTTGGATGCAATTCTATTTTTTTTTAAAAAAAAGTCTAACATTTACGTTTTAGTCCAGGACAATGACATTCAACAAGAACCCACTGAAAGTGCCTGACCAGCTATATTCAGTAACAATTTTAGGCACGCATGTTCATTAATGCAATTAGTCTGCTCCTCCAGACAGCCAACCATGTGATTGTAACTTTCTCTTTCTCTCCAAACAATTAATATACACACATACACTACTGGTCAAACAATTTAGAACATCCCAGTTTTTCTTCAGATTTCATCAATTGAAATGCAATGAATGACCTAAAATGGTGAAAAGGTAAGCAATAAACTGCCAAGTTTAGGTTAGGCTAGCAAAAACTGAAAAAATGAAAATATCACAATATTACAAATGGGCCTTCTTCAAGGAACAACTAATACCCTGTAGGTTACAACCTACAGATGTTCTGCAGCAATTAAAGTAAATTAAGCCTTGTCAGTTGAAGGAAACAATTTCCACAGGTGTCCCAACTTCTGTTGATTACTTAAAGCCTCTGTCTTAAAGCATAGTTGAAACAAACTGTGTTACTACACCCTCTGAAGTACTACTTGGACTATTTTCCAGTGATAATGGCAAGTAAACAGCAATTAACGAATGAAATGAGACAGAGCATTATTACTCTTAGAAGTGTGTAAAGAACTTGGAGAAACTGCAAAAAAAAAAAAAAAAATTTATATATATATATATATCAAAGTGTCAGTGAGTATGGTGTCCTACACAATCCAAACACACACTCTGATGGGAAAAGTTTTGGCAGACCCAAAGTCACAGCCTATTCAGAAGACAAATTTCTGAAGATCAGCAGCTTGAGTGTTAGGTGCAAAACAGCACTATCTATATCTATCTAACCATATATCCATCCATCATCCAACCCGCTATATCCTAACTACAGGGTCACGGGGGTCTGCTGGAGCCAATCCCAGCCAACACAGGGCGCAAGTCAGGAAACAAACCCCAGACAGGGCCATATATATATATATATATATATATATATATATATATATATATATATATATATATATATATATATATATATATATATATATATATATATATATATATATATATATATATATATATATATATATATATATATATATATATATATATATATATATATATATATATATATATATATATATATATATACACATATATATATATATATATATATATATATATATATATATATATATATATATATATATATATATATATATATATATACATATATATATAATATGTATGTGTGTGTGTTTGTGTGTGTGTGTTGCATAGTTTTACTGTCAAATAATGCAAAGAGTACGCAACACGTGTTTCACCCTAATTATGGGCTCATCAGGCGTACACACTCACTACACCCCCTCTCGGGGATCGATCCTCAGCGTCAGAGGCAAAGCCACGGCATATGGTTCATTTATTTGACAGCATGTAGATCGGGGTAATTACATTCATGGCATTTATAGTCTGAATCACAAACTGATTGTATGGGTGGTTACCTACCAGGTAACTCTTGTGGTTGGTCTGCAAGTCGTCAAACATCCGCCACGGCGCCCTCTTCAGTTGCAAGAAGCAGATCATAGAATGTTGCATAGTTTTACTGTCAAACTCTTTGCATTATTATATTGTAATTTACAATATATACACTCGTACATTCAGACATGGTTGTAGTTTTACAGTGAATGGTACAATAAACAAAATCATCATAGCTTGTAACTTTCCGATTTGTATTTGTTTTTTAACCATTTGATACTCAGCATGTCCTATTTATCTTTCAGAGATGAAATCTACTGTCAGATCTGTAAACAGCTATCAGACAATGGAAGTCGGACTAGTTACATTAAGGGCTGGATCCTTTTGTCCATCTGCCTTGGTATCTTTCCTCCGTCTGAACGGTTTAAAAAGGTAACTGAAGTACTCTCTAGAAATTTGGCAATTATCCTATTCATCTCTAATGTCTGCTTCTGTATAGATATTGTGTGGATCTCAAAACAGTCATTGGCTTCAGTTGTAGACTTTTTTAAATTAAAAATCTATATCATCAAATCTAGGAGCACTTAAGGTTAAAGTGACAAATGCCTATCCCTTCTTCGCATTCACTGGTCAAAAGCATGACCCCATTTAAAGGGGGTTTCTGTTTGTGGGCTACTTTTTTTTTCAGAGCTATTTATGTAAGAATTTCATTGCAAAACTACATGCATTTTCCATGTTTAGGGCATTAAAGCAGATGATTTGATGTGTAGATTATGTGATACAAGTAATGCAAGATTTTTTCTTGGCCATTTGTGACATTGTTTGCTTTTGTCCAGAGTTCGTCATCTTTTTGTCCTTTTGCCATGAAAAAAGAGATTAAAATTTTGTCTTAGCCAAAACTACAAACTGCATGAGGTCATTAGCATATAAAAATGTAATATTTTTGGGTGGAATATTCCTTTTGAAAAAAGGTTCTTTGGTCATTAGCTCATTTTATTTTTCTTCCAGTAGCACTGGTGCCTCTCAATTTTCAGCCAATTTATTGTTGCTGAAACACCATGTTATAAAAAAATAAATTGAAAAGAATTTATTTTGTATTTCATATAATAATAATAGTGTCCAGCAAACTACAAATAAAAATCACTGAAATGAAGAATGGTTGGCCAGCTCCATTTGAGCAATAATAGACACTATTTATAGGTATTTAAAATGCAAAAAATACAAGGCCATAAAATGTAAATTAGACAAAATAAAAATATAAGCTTTTGGAACACATTTGGCTTAGGTTATATTGGAAGAGGTTTTCAGTGTTTTTTAAAATATTGCTATTTGATTTTCTGTCACACAGAAAGTCTATTGAAACCGTTCCTAACTGCCAATCCATAGGAAATCACATTAGTTTACCCTATTCAAGATTCACCAAGACACATTCATTGCTGAACAATTAAAACTAAAGTATAACTCAGCTAAGTGATCATGGTGAACTGAAGCAATTGTTTCTGAACTGACGATTTCAAATGTTTTTCTCAAATATGTAAAAACAATCACCAAAATGTATAGTGGCACAATATTTTAGAGTTGAATTTGTTTTTTTCTGTTTGCTGTCAAACATACAACATGCTTGATCATATTCACTTCTCTTCTCCTTTACAGTATCTTCTAAACTTTATTCGGAATGGACCCATTGGGTACTCAGCTTACTGTGTAGATCGGCTGCGACGCACTTTATCCAATGGAGTGCGTGGTGAGCCACCTAGCTGGTTGGAGCTGCAGGTAAGGAAACAGCATGAAGCATATCTGTTAACTGATGCTTTCATTCAAAATAAGATTGTAGCAAACTGACCTGTGTGAGTAATCCAAGTAATATTTCGCATTTTTAAATGTTATTTAAATGGTATTTATTCATCCATCTTTGAAATCAATCTGAGTAAATAAGGCCTGAAATGATTTTTTGACATTATTGAATGTAAGTTCCTACACACTGGAAGTAAGCATGCTAGATATAATTGTATAATGAACTTGATAATAAGCTTTGTAAGAAATAAGTTTGAGTCCGAGTAGACTCTCTATCTACAGTCTTAAAGTATTCAGAAGTGATTAAGAAGGTAATAAGATGCTTCATCATAAAAGTGCATGATGTGGTAGTACAAGTTAAGAGAGCGTATGCTTTGTATTATATGACACACTGATAAAGCCCAACCTGTGGAACTTGGGTCTCCATGTTATATAAATTGTATAACTGTACTAAGAGAATCTGAAAGCAGGTCTATTAGTTTATGCAAATGAAAGTTACACATAGGTGTAAAATGATAATATTTCCTGTGCTTCTACTATACTGTACAGGTATATGCATGTAATTCTAAATTGAACACACCTGTGCATGCTGGTAATGGCACTTGTCCTACAAAGTGCAGATCAGGACCTACGTATAAACCATCACATGCGAAGAAACAGTATGGAGCACCCAGGACAGGACACAAATCCAAATTCAATTAGATAAATAGCTCTGAACTGACATTTAAAATAACCATTCAAACTAGCAGTAAATTTTCATGCTTAAAACTAACACTATTCGTCTAAATCTTTCCTTACAGGCTACTAAGACAAAAAAACCCATTGTAGTTTCAGTGACATTAATGGATGGTCACAGTCTCAGTGTGCTACTTGATTCTGCATCTACTGCTGAAGAGATCTGCCGTTATATTGCTCAGAAGATTGGACTGAAGGACATATTTGGATTTTCCATCTATATTGCCCTCTATGAAAAGGTACTGTACCTGTTTAAAAATAAATGGATAAGAACAATGCAAAGAAAGAGGTGGATTTTGAGCTAAGGTGTCGTGCATTACCCTCATTCTGTATTTCTAAAATGCTATGCCTACAGGTTTTTCTGTTTCTAGCTGCTCACTCTTACTTCTCTCTCTTCACAAGCATAAAGTTTTAGAAAGATAATATTTCAAAGTCTTTCAATTATTAGAATACCTGAGAGACTGTCAACATCTTTGTAGATTATATTTTGTTAGAACAATTTTAGAATTTACAAAGCACATTCAAATGTGGCTTTTCAGAGTTGCAGAGAGAAGGAGCCTATCCTGGCAGGTTTTGCACAAGATAGGAAACAGCCTTGGTCAGGGCATCAGTCCACAGCAGGGCTCATACAACAAGCTCTTACATGTTTGGAGATGTGTCAGGAAAACCCCCATGGTCAAGTTCAGGTTGAGGACTGAAACCCAGAATAGTGCATATGTAAAGCAGTAGTGCTTATCAATGTTGTCACCCTAGTTTTAAATTACTTTGGGGAAACAAATGGTTGTTTAAACGAATATTTCATCTAATTTTCATAATCTATACTAATAAAAGGCAAAGCCCTCACTCACTCACTGACTCACTCACTCACTCATCACTAATTCTCCAACTTCCCTTGTGGGTGGAAGGCTGAAATTTGGCAGGTTTATTTCTTACAGCTTACTTACAAAAGTTGGGCAGGTTTCATTTCGAAATTCTACATGTAATGGCCATAACTGGAACCTATTTTTCTCCATATACTGAAATAGACGTTAGCTCGATGGACGTGGGGGCAGAGCTGCGTGTGACATTATCACGCCTCCCACGTAATCACGTGAACTGACTGTGACCATTACAGTATATGGAGAAAAATAGGCTCCAGTTATGACCATTACACGTACAATTTCGAAATGAAAACTGCCAACCTTTGTAAGTAAGCTGTAAGGAATGAGCCTGCCAAATTTCAGCCTTCCACCCACACGGGAAGTTGGAGAATTAGTGATGAGTGAGTGAGTGAGGGCTTTGCCTTTTATTAGTATAGATGTATATATATATACTGTATGTATATATATATGTATATGTGTATATGTGTATATACAGTATATATATATATATATGTATATATATATATATATATGTATATCATGTATATGTATATGTCAATCATGTTACGTTATTATTAAAATGTTTCCTTTTCTTCTTCATTACTTCTTTAACACACTACTTCTCCGCTGCGAAGCGCGGGTATTTTGCTAGTTTCTCAATAATTGTAAAAGTAGCTTATTTTTTCAGTTTGGCTTAAGCTGTTTAGCACTGTACAATAGATTAACAGAACTTTCATTAGGAAAACTGTACTATACCACAGTTCAATGAGAATGCTAAAATCTCTACAAAGAACCTTGAAGGTCAAGTTGCTGACTAACAAGTATTCATATTTTGAAATAAAAGTAGAGTAAAAAAATGTAGTTTTGTGTTTTAAAGATTATTACTTTTCTCTTACATGATGCTGTGACCCTTTTTGAATGAGGTAAAAGGTATACAGCAGCTTACTGTGCTTGTAGTGTCAGTCAGCAATAACTGTTTACCTTAGTTCATACTTATTCACTTTGGGTTGAAGAAAGACTCTTCACAGAGGATAATGTCCGTCAAACAGTAACATCTGTAGCATTAAAGTGTCCCTGGCTTTAACTGGAACGTTCATTAATCTCACTCTCTAAAACTGAAGTAGCACAGAATGGCCAATAGGGTGCACAGGCCTGAGGTAAGTAGGACAAACAAGTGCCTGCTCAAGAAGTTGCAACTAGCAAGTAGGAGGGCATAAAGATACTTAGTTTGCTTACAGTTTTTAATGTTGAAGGCAGGCCACCTGATCATAAATAAAAAAGGTGTGAGCTGCAAACTTTTTTGTTCAAGTATTATAACACTTTACTTTAGAAACTGTATCTGTTTTTGCATCTGTTACTCTTATGTAACAAGACCTTAATAAAGGCTTCTTTTACTTCATGACACTTATAAAACATCAACAGATAGGTTGTTTCTGTGGCATACTGACATGATGGTAAGATTACTTGTTAATATGAAGGATTCACAGGTCTTGTACTAAATATGTAATATCAACAAAAATGTGTCTCAGTTAAGCCACCTCGGACCACCACATGCTTTGTAAATGTTATGAAGACCCAAAGAAGTGTTTCTTAAGGTCTTGTTACAATACAGTAAACGAGTAATAGAGGCATTTTTGCAGTACCTACTCTGAAGTGTTACCAGAAGTAGTTTTGTTTTTGCTGAGATGTGTTCCACCTCTGCAAAAAAGTATTTTTACCAAGAACAATAATTAAAATCGGTATGTTTTTAACAGGTGTGGTCACTAGGTGGAGGAAAGGAACACTTGCTAGACTCCATTTCCCAGTGTGAGCAAGTAGTGAAAGGGCAAGGTGGAAAAGAGCAGCATGCTCCATGGCGATTATATTTCCGAAAAGAAGTCTTCTCTCCATGGCACAACTGTAGTGAAGACCCCGTCAGCACTGACCTCATCTATAAGCAGATAATTCGAGGTCTGAAGTTTGGAGAGTATCACTGTGACAAGGTAGGATGTAAACTGACCTGTAGGTCAGATGGGCATGAGGGATCCATACCATCTTATATTATGGGACCTTAGCTTATGGTTTTAATGAAGTATTTACAAAAACAGTCCTTATGGTGTCTCATTTTTGTTTCAGTTGACTTCCCACAATGGAATATCATAATATGTTACACATATTTCATTTAAGGGTGGTGTTGTAGCACAGCAGTTATTGATAATAATCCACATTGCACTGTTATTCATGGAGGATAAACACTACATGCGCTAAATTATTGTCTTATACAAATGAATAAGAAGCACATGCCTACATTGCCAATGTAACAGTGTCATATATGCAAAACTGATTTTTTTTTTTCTTTGCTGATCTTCTTTCCAAATGGTCCTAGTAAATAACTTTTCTGCCTCAGAGTTCCAGGCGACTAGGTTTAAATCCTGGAGTGGTTCATGAGGAGCATGAGGTACATGAGGAGCTGGAATATTCTCTCTGTGCCTACTTTGTTTTTTTCTGTGTGTGCTTAATTTTTTTCCTTAACACTAGAATTCCTGAAGCCAATGAAAAAACTTGTAATCCCAGGGGGTGGGGATCGATCTGTTCTTAATATAATTCTTTTTTTTGTAAAAACTTGATTGCTATGTATTGATTGTAATAAAATTAATAAAAAAAAAAAAAACTTGTTATCCCGACCCACCTTAAATTAATTTGTACCTCTCCATCCGTGTCTTTTGTTTTGTAAATGTGTTGATCAGCACCAGCAGCAAGCAACCTGCTATCTCATCCTCTCACCGCCGCAGAAAGGGCAAGAAGATCTCCCAGCTCAAGTCTTGTTTATCTCATTGTGAGGTGCCTGGAGTTGTATAGGATAAATAATATATCGTTATTTGGAATACATACATTTCATGTGTATTCAGTGTGTACAACGATCTGTGTAAATGTAGGATGAAATGTGGGGCAGGAATTGTTGAACACATAACAAAAAAAGAAACATTTTCATATCTTAGTAGTAATTGAAGTCCAAATTTCAAATAAACACTTTCACAAAAGTTACAAATATAACAAAACAAGTTTGCTTTTATTCAAAAACATAACTGTAGAGAAAGAAATTGGGTTAGGGTACAGCAGTGACATGACTGCTTGGGTGATGCAGCAGTAAGAACTGCTGACTCGTAATCAAGTGGTTGCAAGTTCGATTCCGAAGGCATCCATTTTGAACAGTGAGCTGCTCTTATTGTTCTAATACAGAATAAAAACATACATTTGATTTGAGTCTGTAACAGCAGGTGTAAATTTATGGTACTTGTAAAAGTTAGCTTTTTTTATTCAGTTTTATTCTCTTAGTCATGTTCACATTCCCCCGGATCTAACACTGCTAGTTTTCAAATAAAGATGTGCTATAACAGAGGTGAACTAAGGTGAGGATAAGGGTTCTACATTGGAGAAAGAGAACAGAAGTCCTCCTCACAAGAAACATCCACTTACACATAAGAACAACGCAGCTGCACCAGGTGTAAAGCTGAAATATGGCACCGTTTGGATGTAGCAACAGGTTGGGCATCGTCCTGACAGTCAATCTAGGAGAGGTGCAAGTGGATTTAAGGTGGAACGGATTTACAAGTTTTTTCGTAAGCTTTGGTAATTCTAGTGTTAAATTACAAAGACTTGGGTAAGGATTCCTAAGAAATGGCTAGGTCACACTAACTGTGAATATGTTGTAAGAGAAAGACAAGTCCATCAATGAAGATTTGGGGTACCATCCTGGTAACCCGAGATAAGTGAGTGATTGAAAAACAAAAGCAAACACAAAACAACTGCAGAGATGTCTTCACGGACATGAGTTCATAACAGAATTGATTCAATATGGCTGATCATCCGGTTTTAAGTTCTTCTGATAAGAAGAGGAGGGTCCAGGTGGTCAGACACTGGAAGTGATCTCAGTTGGGTTCCAACCATCAATTTTCCAGTCAGCAGAGGAGGAGGAAAAAAGTCTTTGGGGCATAGCACCAACCACTGGGGAAATGGGGAATTAAATACAATCATTAAAGCCCTTAAGCTGTCCCTTATACACTTGCATGTGACAATGTGCAAAAGCAGAGAGGCTCTACAATGAATTGGCATGCTATCCAGGTTTTATTCCTGACTTGCACCCAGGTAATGGCCAGTCATGCTTCACCTCTCTGAAACTGTAATACTGGATTAGATGGATGAATGGGTGCCGTATTCATGGAATGTGTTTCGTATTTGCAAAACTTCTTGTACATGTTTGTGTCTCGTGACTGATGTGTTTGCATTGATGTGGTGTTTATTAATGTGTGCAATAAGTCAAAAACTAAAATGTTATCTATGCATTGGTCCTAATCTTATTTTTACCAACATATTTCTAACCAAGGCAGAATCAAACAAGACCCTATTGTTCTTCAAATTTTAGCCTCATTGGTATCCATAATTGGCTTTAGATGAAGCACATACTATAAAAATTTCATATTTCTTATTGAAACAAGCTTCTTTTCACAGTACCCTTAGATAAAAGCCTGCTAGGAGTATGGATTCCATTGTTGTTAGATTCTGCTCATCACTTTACTGCACTGTAATATAATTATCTCCACGGGGTGATATTCATTTCAAATGTGTAAATTTGACATATTTTTAGGCTTCATTTTCTCTTCGGTGTGATTGCTTTCTCCCCAGGAGACATTTAATAGAGCCTGACATGGAAACTGATGAATTTGCATCCCAAAGCTCACAGACAATTCCTTCTCTCTCTGTTGTCTTTTTAGGAACATGATCTTATCCAGCTCACCGTGCAGCACTATTACATTCAATTCAACTTACAGCTTAGTGGAGAGAACTCAAGAAAAGTGGTGCAAGACTGCATTACCTACTCGCTGCTTGAAGAGAAATCTGAATCCAAATGGGTACAGCTCATCAATGGTTCCTGTGCCACAGTAAGAAGGAGCCATAAATGATTGCCCTTTTTTATTCTGTACCGACCTACCACACTGAAGTAGACCTTTTGTTTTTATCATTACTTTAAATAAACAGTAGAGAGATTTTATTTTATCATTATAAATATATCCATATTTTTAACTACTTTCTGAAATGATACGATTCCAATACGTTTTCAGACTTGTACTTTATTAAATAGCCAGATAAGGGTGGGTTCAGAGTTCAAGGCCCAACTAGGTAAATTCTATGACAAAAGGCCTGCTGCTGACAAGACATCCCCATTTCCTTGTAAAGAAATGCCAGTTAAGTAAAATGAGGCAGGCTGTCACCATTTTCAAATCAAACTTAATTAAACTGAAACTAATAGAGAATACAAGAGCAGAAGACATTTCCTTATTTAACATTGATGATGATGGAAAGTCTGGAAGATATGTGATTCTCAGACTAGAACATATACCTTCCCTTCCATCCATCATTTCTTTCTTTGTAGTTGCTTACTTGTTCCCTTTCAGTCTATTTTATATTGGGGTCCCCTGGGTCTTTCAAAATTAACTTTAGGGAAAGTTGCTTTTAAGAAGGCTGATGAAAAATTCTTTACCTGAAGCACTCTTGCAGATTTTGTAAAGACAACTGAAATTTCTTAATTTCTGAATCAATCTTATGACTTTGGGCCAATTGCTTGTTAGCTGTCCCTCACTTATCTCAAAAGCATATGGTCCTAAAGCAGAGGACAAATTCCTACAGTATGTGTCCCCTGTAATTTGTTTTGGGCAAAGATTGAGGTGTGCAGAATTCTAGTGAGTAATGACAGATCCTCATATAACATGCTTCAAGCATCTTAATCCTTACATCTGAATACTGATTTTCTCCAATAAAATTACTGAGTCTGTTTGTGGTCTCCCAATTACACTGAGGAAACCCTCTCTTTCTCTGAGTAAAGATCCATGTTCAATTTATCTAGATATACTTCAAATCTCTAGTGACTTTGGAGAAATTCTAGAGTAGGACAGAGGCCACTAAAACTGGTCATGTCCATCTTCTGTACCAGTTCAAGTTTTTTTTTACCTGCATCCTTTCTTCATCGGAAAGACAGGTCAATCTTATTTACCTTGATCATTATTGAAATTCACTGGATCGTTACCCTTCCACATCCATTGCTCAGTGTTACAATAACAAAATAACTTTAAAATAGTTAAACCATGTATGTTTGTAAATGCTTCCATAAACCCACCAATTTTTTAAAGCACTTTTTCTTTTCCAGGGTTGCTAGGAGGCAAAGTCTTTCTCGAGGAAAATTAAGTTCAAGGCAAATCTTAAACCTTGATGGTTACAGCAGTCCATCTTAGATCACACTAATACACATACCCACTCTTAGGAAAGTATTGAGACAAAATACATCTTTATAAATCAGAAGTGATCTAAGATAGATACATACATACATACTTTATTAATCCCTGGAATTGGAATATTATTTTTCAATAGTCTTCAAGTTGTACTTGATTCACAAATTAATAATGTTCTGATCTAGACCTCTGCCTCTTTCTTTCTGGTACATTATGTTACAGCTTAGTCATTTCTTGGAAAATTTTATTTCTATCTAGCTATCCATCAATTTATTTTTTTCATCCAGGTTTTGAGCTCTGCCTTTTTTCTTTCTCTTTTTTTAGCTTTTGCAGTTATGGCAGATCAACTGTCTATATCTACCAGATAGATCACATACACATATTCTTTATTTTCATTTTTAATAATGTCCCATTATTTTTCTTTGATTATCTTGTGATGCTGCTTCAGCCACATAAATTATAAACTAGTTGATTTGTTACTAATGACATAAACAAGAACACATGAGGAATGAAGCCAACTAGCATAAGAAATTCTTTTAAACCACCTATGTTCCAGTGCTACTGACATATATCTGTGCAAATTTAGCTTTAAGATTAATGTAAAAGGTTCTTACAATAAAAAAAGTACAGTATACAATGCCAGAATAGACTGATTCTCAAGCTATTTATTTTCTATGTTCATTTTGTTTGTGGTCAGAAAAATTGGGTGTATTGATTTGTTCTGTTTTCCCAATGGGGTTGTGTGTGTGTGTGCTTCTGTTCACCTGCTGTTTCCTCCTACATGAGTCCAGATGTTCATGCACAGCTGTTGTTTTGTTTCCAAGACCTCCTATTTGCAAAGAAGGCCTCATCAAAATATTGTAAAAGGGGAAGTGGTGGACTTTGCTCGATTCAAGTGGCCCTTGCTTTTCTCCAGGTTCTTTGAAGTCACTAAATTTTCAGGTGAGTCTCACAAAAAGTACATAAGACCAAGATACATACATGCCAGTTTTGTTTTTTGATTATGACTCTAGTTATGTTTTCAGGGAGAATTAGGTCTTTTAATCTGTCATAGTCAATGCTTTTACAAATTGTTTAAAGTTTAGTGATGAACATTTTAAGACTTAAGTGTAACTGAATTCATATTAACACCAGTACAAAGGTTAGCAATACAGTCTTGCACTGGTTATGTTCCAGAATTGAGTCAGAGCTGGAATGCTTTCTATGCTTTTGTCATGACTTGGAGCTTCTCCCACAGTCACAAAATATGATGTAATGTTATTTGTCCCTCAGTGTATGACCTGTTATAGAGTGGTGCTCACTTCCATAATAAGGTCCTGCTATAGCCTCATTTGTGATAGAAAAAAAAGAAAAAAAATGTAATTAAATGTATACTACAATAAATATGAGTAAAAAAGATATTCTTTTGAGGGACAGATTAATAAATTAGAAAGGGTACTGCAAAATTAATTATTTTGATAAGCAGCCTTGGAACATATTCACTGTCTGTTAGGGCAAGAGAAGGGCTTAATTTGATCTGGCACTGACCTAACTTCAGCTCCTATACCTCTGATTTTGAGTTGTCATCACTTATTACACATAACTTTATTTAAACTTTATAAAAGTAGTTAACATAATACTTATCTGTTTTTTGATTTGCTGATGTAAAAAAGAAAAAAGTGTGACATAAACACTGAATGCTACAAACATCAAAATAAACTGTCAGGTTGGTGTATTAAAATAACAAAGTATGGACATTGGAACTATTTAAGATTGTAAGTGAAATACTAATTGATTTGTGCAAGTATATGTATAAACAGTACTGGTTTAATGATTTGGTGGCCTAAGGCAAAAATAGGAATGGGGCCAATATAATTTCCATTGATCACACTTTTCTATACTTAAAGCAGGGGTGGACAAACTTTTTGGAAGCAGGACAAATTCTTAATAATGATTCATGCAGAAGGACATATAAAATCTAGCCAACTAGCATATGTGTTAATTTCAAACATGAACTTTTAAAATTTTCGTTCTAAAAAAAGGTTTTAATTATAAATCTTTTTATTAAAAGCTAATAAGGAAAAGCTCAAACACTAATCATTAGCAATTATTTTATGCCATTGTTCTGGTCATAAATGTGAAGCTGCTTACTTCTGTGCAAATAGTTGCTAGCAAATGAAATGTTAGATGTTGTAACAATTTTTTCAAAGATTGGAATCTGAGTCACTTCTGTACATGCTTTTTATAATTTCATTTGTTATAATACCGCACACAACTGAAACTGATAGCTCATAATTCTACCATACCAGTATGTCTGCAAAGCCTTGAAGAATAAAAAAAATCATAAGCCATGTTTAGTCTGTAGAAATCAAGAAAAGATACTTTAGTTAGATTATTCTGAATTTATCCTGTTGCCCAGGAGTTCAATTTCTCACAGCTGAAAAATGTTTGGCCCGTTGCCCACATTACATGGCCATGTCACATGGCCCTCAAAGTCCTGAAATCAAAATTCAAATTCATAATAAAGGTTGGTAATCTGAACTGCATGTCCGGCAAATATGGGAATAATTCATTTCTATAAATCTGCTTTTAACCTGCTTCTTTCAGGTTTGGAAACGGTGCTCTTTGTGCTGCAGTGACACCTGATGTTCCGCTTTCAGGGTGCTACTACTAACGAAATCCATTGTTGATAAAATCACCCTGCAGAAACTCTCATTTAATAAAAACCTGCATGCAAGACAACGACAAGCAATTAGCTAAACAACATCGACATTTATGCCACTCTAGACTATCCCTGTTTCTATGGAAAAAGCTTGGGTTTCTTTGGATGACACTGCTTGACAGCTTACTACGCTTACACCAGAAAACTGCAGCAACATTTTATTAAAAGCATCTCATTAAGTATGAAAAATTAAGATACGCAGGTTGTTTGCACCTACGCCACAGGTCACCCTTTGCCAAACCCCGATTTAAAGAGGTGGTACTTTCATTATTACCTTTAGAAGTATATAATGTGGTGGTGCTGGGTTTTTGATACTTTCACATTGGCAGCACATTAATCCAGTTGATTTCTTTTCTCTTTGGCTATTGCATTTGTTGCAACATTTTATAAAGGCCATCTAAATATATAGTAGTAGTAGTCTGAGTCCCGATCTGATTGTATGGGTGGTTACCTGCCAGGTAACACATGTGGTTTTTTTTCTGCCAGTCTGCAAACATCCGCCCCAGGCCCTCTCCATTGCGAGAAGCAGATCACAGAATGTTACATAGTTTTCTGTCAAATAAAGCAGAGAGTACGACCATACAATCAGAGCGGGACTCAGACTACGAATGCTATGAATGTAATTACTACGATCTCCAGGCTCTCAAATAAACGAACCACATGATGGGGTGCAGTGTAAGAGGCTTCGTCTCTGATGCTGATGTCTGAGATTCGATCCCTGCGAGGGGTGCAGTGGAGTGTGTAAGCCCAAATAAGAGAGAAACACGTGTCACGTACTTTTTGCATTATTTGACAGAAAACTATGTTGTTTTATATATATATATATATATATATATATATATATATATATATATACACACAGTACAGGCCAAAAGTTTGGACACACCTCCTCATTCAATGTGTTTTCTTATTTTCATGACCATTTACATTGGTAGATTCTCACTGAAGGCATCAAAACTATGAATGAACACATGTGGAGTTATGTACTTAACAAAAAAAGGTGAAATAACTGAAAACATGTTTTATATTCTAGTTTCTTCAAAATAGCCACCCTTTGCTCTGATTACTGCTTTGCACCCTCTTGGCATTCTCTTGATGAGCTTCAACAGGTAGTCACCTGAAATGGTTTTCACTTCACAGGTGTGCCTTATCAGGGTTATTTAGTGGAATTTCTTGCTTTATTAATGGGGTTGGGACCAGCAGTTGTGTTGTGCAGAAGTCAGGTTAGTTGGACGATCATTTATTTTTCAATAGGACAATGACCCCAAACACACCTCCAGGCTGTGTAAGGGCTATTTGACCAAGAAGGAGAGTGATGGAGTGCTGTAAATGGTCATGAAAATAAAGAAAACACATTGAATAAGGTGTGTTCAAACTTTTGGCCTGTACTGTATATATATAATAGATAGATACTATGAAGTTGCCGGCTATTTCAAGAAAAAAGAAATTACCTTTGGGAACTTTGCAGCATTTTTAACTTTAATTTTTTAGTCATTAACTTGTTTTCTGTTGAACATACTGGTAAGTGATTGACCCCATGGCTACAAGCTCCTTAGCCATGTTGTAAGTAGTCTTTTAGGCTTCAATCCAACTGTACAGTAGTGTGTCAGTAACATGGAATAGTCCGTTGTGGTCTGGACTGTATAGGGCTTTGAGTGACTTTGGGGCCCTGGGCACTTGCCAACATTTGCCTAATGGTTAAGTCTATCCCTGGATTTCATTTATTTTTCTTAGGCCACTGATGTAATTCAACATCAACAGTGCAAATTTCCATTGTCGCTGCACCCACTTTGCTCCCCTGTGTTGTCACCATGAGCTCTGGCACCTCATGATTTACAAATTAAGCACAGTGTAACAAAATTTAATTCCTTATTCACACTGATAATACATTTGCCACAAAAGCAAACTTTTTTTGAGTGCAATGTAAAATTTTCAAATAATTTTCAAGATAGTTGCTGCCAAACCAGCTACCTGATATACTAAAATAGTTTTGTAGGGTGAGTGTATACAAATTATAAATATAATACATGGATCCTGAGGAACCCGTTTCACTTCAATGCTCACTTCAGTTTTGTGACCCTTTCTTGTTGTTATTCCTGGCTATGCTCATTGCCTGTCTTGCAACACAAATACAACAGGCAATCAAATATTTTCTCAATTCATTTACTGAGTTTATAGTTATAGGGCCAGTCTTAACACTCTACTTAGTGATTATTCCCAGAAGGTTGCTTCAAGTAACCATGCATCATTGGGCCCAACCCCATATCAAAAAGACAGGCACTCTTGTAACTACTACCGTATGTATTGGACCATTATGTTACTACCTATTGATGTAGATAATTTATGTTATTCTGCTTATTATTCCCATCACCCATTCCTTTAGCTCCATGCCCCTATAATAATAACAATTTAACCAAATATGTTATAGTACCCTTCATGTCTCTCCTGCAATGGTATGACAGCACTTACATGTGTCCCTCTCCCTATGGCCCTACTAGGACCTGTCCCTGTCTTGTACTCCCTTTCCCTGGCTGCACTGCCCATTTTCACCATTCCACCCTTTACAATGCCCTGCATCAGTGTTTGATACACATCCACTATAGCTAAATGTTTCTAAACTGAGTCATACTTCTTCAATTGTATTTTGGAATGATTTAAGAGATGTTTTGACAGGCAGCAGTGGTGATTTAGATATATACAGTAGTCAGGTGCAAGTCACAAACAACAAAGTTGTAAAGAATGCAAAACATTTATCCTCTGTTTTACCAAAAAGAAAGCTCTACTGAACTAGTACTTAATGACACAATTAGGCTCAAACAAGCCTCAGTCGCCCTAATTGAACATCTTCTGTAGATGTTTCACAGTGTGACTGAAAAAGGGCTTTGAGCATATATAATGGCACAGGCAGCACCGTTGTACAAGAGCCCTGATCATGTGACCATTTCTTTTATGTGAGAATGCCTGCACTGTGAGTAATTTGAATGCTTGGCAATGTGTATGGAAAAATGTGTGAATAAACATCTCACAACTGTGTTATTCCTAAGAAATGTGGAAATATTTCTAAATAACTGTCCAAAGAGAGTACGGCCGAATTCAAATAGCAAGAATCTGTTTTTCCCAATGAATCTTCTGTACTAATACTCATATGGAATTTCCAGCTGTGATATCTCACTTTTTGTGCTGGAATTCAGAAACTCCTCAGGCTCATTTATTCCACTTGCATAACAAATCTACTATGACAAACTCAATTGCCAATGCTGCAGTGAATTTTGGCACCATCACAATAACTATTTCAGTTTACATCAACTATGTTATTAGCTATGAAGAAGCAACGTAAATTAAAAATTAAGAAATAAATAAATACTGTAAAAGGTATAGGCATATTACATCACATTTAGTGTTGTTGCCACCAGACAACTCTACTATATTAAATTGAACACATCAAACTTTTGACCATATTCATAAAAGTAGAGAAATTTATGGTTTAATATAGCACTTAATATATTTAATAACACTATAGAAAAACACCCTGCAATGGACTGGCACCCTGTCCAGGGATTGTTCCTCCTTTGTGCTCTAGGCTAGCTGGGATATACTTCAGCACCCCCCGCAACCCTCTTAAAAACTAAGTAGATTAGAAAATGAAATGGAATGGTATTCTTGCTTTGATTTTGGTTTGCAATGATATCAATAGCAGAGTGTTTGCTCCTGCACTAGAAGACCAAATCTAAAAAAAAAAAAAAGATTGAATGTTGTAAACAGATGCTTGGTATTTTCCTGTAATTATATACAGATATTAAAAAAATAATCACAGCAAAGAATCTTCTCTGTTTCTCGAACATTGTGACATCACCATTATTTAACCTGGCTTGTATTTTATTTCTTTTCAGGACCCAGTTTAGCAAGAAACCAGTTCATTGTTGCTGTCAACTGGAGTGGAATATCCTTTCTAGATGAAAAGGAAAAAAAGCTTTTAGACTTGTCTTACCCTGAAGTTGTTGCGATCAACACCAGCAGGTACAGCATTTCATATGATGACTAGGTAGAATATGAAACACAAACTCAAAGTGTGTTTCTGAATAATGTTAAAAACCTTTGACATTTTAAAATTTCATTTTAATTTTTGAGAATCCACTTAAATCATTGACTGACGTATGAATGATAGGGTAAGCCTAATGTTTTTTAAGGAATGGGATGACAAGGCTGACAAAGAAATCCAAATTTTGCAAACATTTGCCTTTTTTTTTTATCAAATTACATTCTTACTTTAGGTTCCTATTTGTTTTCTTACTGATATGGAAACTTCGTGCTCCTGAATTATTCTAACGCCTGGCTACCTGAACCTTAGTCAAGCCAATTGGAGTTGTTATTCTGCTTCAGATGTTTAAATCCTGGGCATTCTGCTATCAAGGTCAAATTTTCCATTTATGGAATCTTTGCTGCCAGGGCCTTATTTGTCCTAAAATGAATAGAAAAAAATCTCCTATTCCATATAATTATTTGTGCAATAGCTTTTTACAGTCTGCATGGTTCTCCTGTTGCACTTTTTTTTTTTTTGGATGTCACAAAATATTGTGTTCATTATAATTATGGAAAATTCCATTCTATCTAATGCAGGGCTGATAAAACATTTGGGCAAACTATCTCAATGAGCACTCTGCGAGGAGAAGAGTTTGTTCTTACTTCAGCCAATGCGGCTGACATCTCAGAGCTGGTGGTCATGTTCCTGGAGGGACTGAAAAAGAGGTCTGAATATGCTGTTGCTCTGCAGGAATCGGGCAAACAGGGTACAATCTTTAAAATTCATCTTGTCCAAGTGTAAGAGATCACAAGATCATTGACACTGAACTAGAAGGGGCCAGTCTTAATCTGGCCTCCACTGTCAATTCAGCTACTCATTCTGAATTAGTTATATACTTCTCAACCAGTGTAAATTTCAAGGCACAATTACAGAACTGAATTGAACCAATGCATTGGGCATGCTAAGACTAATGAAGCATTTAGCACCCTTAATTTCACAAGTCTTCTTATTTGGTAATAAATGTGTGGGAGTGAATTAAACCCTCAAATAATTTTCTGTTGGGTTGAATTCTGCTAAATATTACTTGGTACAGTTTTTTTTCCTCATGTAAAACAATACAAATATAAACAGGAAGAAAGAAGTGACCTGTCAGTGTCCAAGCATTTGCAGTGACTTCAAGGGCTGCATCGTATGGATACTCTACTGTTGCAATAATGTTGGCTGTCATTAAGAAAGGAATCATTAAATACATTATGCGTTTTTCAGAAAATGGCACTCAAATCTTATTTAAAAAAAGTACAAAATGTTTCCACTCTAACTAAAAAATCCAGGACTATAAATGCCAGTATACTGCCTAACGAAAAACAAGGCATACTTCCTGATAATATTACTAAGGTATCAAAAGTGAGCAACTTAAATGTGAGTTGAATAAGTTCTGTCATATCTTTGAAAAAACACTCTTGTCCATTACTATTATGATCATCTGAAAATTTCTGCCTTTTGGTATTGTTTCATTGTATGAATTTAAACTTGGGTTAGTTTAGCCTCTTCCTATAGCACCACAATGATTTCAGGTTTTCGCCCCAGCAAGTTTCTTTGTTCAGTCGTTGCTGTAAATGAACTTTTAATTTAATTAGGCCCTTTGCTCATGTTGCCATTCTGATTCTTCATAAATTGTTATTAATTTATACATTTATCCATCCATCCTCTTCCGCTTATCCGAGGTCAAGTCGCGGGGGCAGCAGCTTGAGCAGAGATGCCCAGACTTCCCTCTCCCCGGCCACTTCTTCTAAGTCTTCCGGAGGAATCCCGAGGCATTCCCAGGCCAACCGGGAGACATAGTCCCTCCAGCGTGTCCTGGGTCTTCCCCAGGGCCTCCTCCCGGTTTGACGTGCCCGGAACACCTCACCAGGGAGGTGTCCAGGAGGCATCCTGATCAGATGCCCGAGCCACCTCATCTGACTCCTTTTGATGCGGAGGAGCAGCAGTTCTACTCTGAGCCCCTCTTGGATGACAGGGCTTCCTTTTTCACCACAACAAACCAATGCAGAGCCCACATCACTGCGGACGCTGCACCGATCCGCCTGTCGAGCTCACGCTCCGTTCTTCCCTCAAGACCCTGAGATAGTTGAAATCCTCCACTTGGGGCAAGATCTCGCTCCCAACCCTGAGAGGGCACTCCACCCTTTTCTGGCTGAGGACCATGGTCTCGGATTTGGAGGTGCTGATTCCCATCCCTGCCGCTTCACACTCGGCTGCGAACCGATTCAGAGAGAGCTGAAGATCACAGCCTGATGAAGCAAACAGACAACATCATCTGCAAAAAGCATTGACCCAATCCTGAGTCCACCAAACCGGACCCCCTCAACACCCTGGCTGCGCCTAGAAATTCTGTCCATAAAAGTTATGAACAGAATTGGTGACAAAGGGCAGCCCTGGCGGAGTCCAACTCTCACTGGAAACGGGTTCGACTTACTGCTGGCAATGTGGACCAAGTGCTGACACCGGTTGTACAGGGACCGAACAGCCCTTATCAGGGGGTCTGGTACCCCATACTCCCAGAGCAACCCCACAGGATTCCCTGAGGGACACAGTCGAACACATTTTCCAAGTCCACAAAACAGATGTAGACTGGTTGGGCAAACTCCCATGCACCCTCCAGGACCCTGCTAAGGGTGTAGAGCTGGTCCACTGTTCCGCGACCAGCACGAAAACCATCCATCCATTTTCCAACCTGCTGAATCCGAACACAGGGTCACGGGAGGTCTGCTGGAGCCAATCCCAGCCAACACAGGGCACAAGGCAGGAACCAATCCCGGGCAGGGTGCCAAGCCACCGCAGAGGACAAAAACCACACATACATTTATTTTTTTCTGGAATTCAACAGTGTTGTTGATTAGAGAACATCAGTACTCAGCAGTCCCTATGTCTCACTTTTTTCTAGCTGAACATAAGGAATTTGATAAATGAGAGGATACCATTCAGTTCATCAGATTTGTTTGTTTAGCTAATAGCTAAACTGTCCCAATATCTCATACAGATACTTCTTAAAGGTTGTCAAGGTTTCTGCCTCAATTACGTGTCTTGGTAGTTTCTTCCAGATTCCCACAACATTTTGTGTAAACAAGTGCTTTCTGGCTTCTGTCCTAAATGCCCTTCCTCTTAATTTTGTCTTTGCGTACATGATTCACCTTTAAGTTGAAAGAGTTCTTCCAGGTTTATTTTATTAGTGCCTTAGAGAATTGTGAACACCTGGATTAGGTCTCTATGCATTCTCCTCTGCTTGAGACTAAACAGGTTTAATTATCTGAGACTGTCACAGTAAAACATGTCCTTAAGTTCTGGGATGAACCTGGTTGCTCTCCTCTGCATGGCTTCAAATGCTGTAGTGTCTTTCTTGTAACATGGTAAACAGAGGGTGTAAATACAAACAAAACTGAGTTAAAAAAGGAAAACATACTGTAATATCTCATTCTTTGTAAGCAAATGCAATTAAGTGAATCAAAAATATAGAGCTGAACCAATTCCTAAACACTAAAGTTGTTCCAGGAAAAATGTTGTTTCTAAATTTCATATATAGCCCTTTTCTCACTACTCAAAGCACTTTACATAGACACAGAGAAACCTCTTTAACCCCCAGCAATGTATAGATGATACAACGGCAGCCATTATTGAGATAGTATGCTCACAACACATTAGCTAATTAGGTGATGAAAGGTGAGAAAGAGAGAGACAATAAGGGACGAGGGCCAGAATGACTAGGCCACGATGGGCAATTTAGCCAGGACATTGGGATAAACTCTATCCTTTTTTGAAGAATACCCAGAGATCTTTAATGACCACAGAGAGTCAGGACCTCTGTTTTATGTCTCATTCGAAGGATGGTGCCGTATTTACAGCACAGTGTCCCCATCACTGCACTGGAGCATTGGGATTACCTACAGGGTAAGTAAGTGCCTTCTGTTGGTCTCACCAACACCTCTCCAGCAGCAATCGTGGCTTTCCTTTGGTGGTCTCTCATCCAAGTACTGGCTTGGCTAAAACATGCTTAGCTTCAAGTGGATAACCTGTTCTGAAGTGCAGGCAGTATGCTTAAAAATACACTGAGAAGCATCATGCAAGATATATATTTCATGCATTCATACGTTGATAGATATAAACAGAACATAAGTCAAAGTTCCAGCTGTCCTGGGTCAGCTGCATTCAGCAAAGGATTATTCCATTGCCAAACACTGACAATATAATTTAGATAGAAGGTGTCTGAAAATGAGTCCAGTCCAGTCCAGTCAAGTCAAGCCCAAGACGCATTAAGTGTCATTTAAGCATACCAGGAAAAGAAACAAAATGGAAAAGAGTTAAGTTATGTTAAAAATTAAAAAAGACTATTACTATAATTAATTAAAATCCAATATAGGAGAATAATCTAAAAAAAACCTCAGCAGGAGCATCAGTAGCTAGGGCATATTTTGTTAAAATAAGACATCCTTATCCTTGATTTAAATGAGAAATACAGTTAACAGCCAGGATTTTTAATTAAGAAACAATCTGTAATTAAAATCTGCAGCTTGAAACACTCAAAAGTAGCAGGGTTTTTCACCCAAAAGTTAAGTTGTGATGTCAGGAGCACTCAAAAATATCAACATCTGAGTTACCTTTCCATTCTTTGGTTATTTTAATCCGAGCACTTCCATTTAATCAGGATATAACTATCAATTGCCTGCTCATCCTTGTTGGGCAGCTTCCTGTTTTTCAAGAATAGTAGAAGTTTCTTTTTTTATTTGTTTTTGTTACTTAAACTTAATTTTTTTGTTTCCTCTGTAATAACTAAAGACCAGGATGAGAAAAGATGATTGGAATTCTCTCTGGCAATGTTAAATTGTATGTGGTTGTGTCATTTCACTCTACAAACAACACTAGTTGGATGTTCTTTGATAGTTATGCCTTGATATCAATGGAGAAAGAACCTTTGTAGCCCTACTTTAGTTGCCTATGCAATTCATTTTATCAATTTGCTTAGCTTTGACTAATACATAGACAAAGGAACACTACTGGAGTCTCTGTTTTTATAGCATATGCATTACAAAGGTGTACTGAATATATAACTTATGAGAACAACCTCACCACACCACTCTGAATACCTACAGTGACATTGCTATTCCTCTCTCGAAAATTATGCTACAAAGTGCTCTGTGGTACTGTTATAATAAAAAGAAAGAGAGTAGCAGGCTATCAGTCATTCTTGAACATTTTTAGTCAAGCCAAGTTGGGGAGCATGCACTGGTATAGTGCGTTGCCACACCCACTAAACGACGAAAACAACTCGGGATCCCGGTTTGCAACCCCCCCAGGCAGACACGCAGTCCAATCCCACCCTCCAGAAATGACCCTCTGTCTGCTGCAACCAGGTGTTACGTGGGCGACCCCTTGGCCTGGTTCAGCCACTCGGGTCCCCAACAATGAGGATCTTATGAGCCGAATCACCCTCTGGGAAACACGCCACATGGCCGTAGTGCCGTAACTGACGCTCCCTCACAATGTGCCTCATTCGAGACTTCATGAGCAACCACTCATTCGACACAAAGTCAAACCAATGATACCCAAGGATTTTTCGGAGAGACACAGTACCAAAGGAGTTCAGTCTTCGTCTCAGGTCACTGTCCATATCTTGCAACCATATAGCAAGACAGAAAGCACCAGGACTGTAAAGACTTGGACCTTTGTCTTTTTGCATAGATATGGGGAGCACCACACATCCCTTTCCAGCGACCTTATGACCCCCCATGTCCTCTCAATCCATCTACTGACTTCATAGGAAGAGTCACCAAAGACATGAATGTCACTGCCAAGGTAAGTAAACCTCTCCACAAGGTCGACACTCTCTCTGCAAACAGACACACTGCTGATGGCTGTGCCTAAGAGGTCATTAAAGGCCTGGATCTTGGTTTTTATCCAGGACACTCAGACTCCTCGCTCAGTTTCTTGAGCGCCCCTATTAGAGCCTCTATTGACTCCATGAAGATCACAGCATCATCAGCAAATTCGTGAATCTTTCTTCACCAACTGATGTCCCACAGCCGCTGGACCCCACGACCTTGCCCAACACCCAGTCTATACAAGCATTGAACAGAGTAGGAGCAATTTTTAGTGAGATGCGAGTAATATAAAGATGAACCACAAATGAAAACCCATTTTTCATTGCAAGAAAATTTTAAGCACTAAATAGCAATCCTCAACAACTACAGCTACCCTTTCCATATCTCTGTTAGTACAAAATCAGTTTGGAGGTGTTGAGTAAATTGACCAATGTTCTTAACAACTTCTTCAGAATTAACATTTTTACACAGATGAGGCAAAGTATATTTAGCCACTTGAATAAATCTTATACTGAGTCATTTAAGAAATTGTATTCCTTTAATGCACAGAAGTTTTTTGTTTTTTTTTTAAAAAAAAGGTCACTATGCCTCATTTTTTTTTTTTTTTTAAAAAGGGCACTATGTGTCATTAAGTATCTTACCTTTAATATCTTACATGTGTTTATTTTTTCAGTGTCTTGCTAATCGTGTACTTTTGTAATTTAAAGTGGACAGCACCTTCTTAAACTACAAGAAAGGAGACCTCATTGTGGTGCTGAAGGATGAAAATTTTGCCTCTGACCGTGGCTGGATTAAAGGTCAGAATGAGCGCACTGGTCAGTCTGGAGCTGTCGCCTATGATGCCATCTTCATCCTTCCTACTCTAACTCGGCCCTCAAATGAAGTTCTGGTATGTTACCTGCTTATGGCTGGCAGTCTACATTTTCATTGTTATTTTAGGTTTTTCCCCAGAGAGAAAATGCCAAGGAGCTTTCAATAAGCTAGACACTTAAAGATACTTTGCACCATTTCTTTAGTTGTCTGTGCACTTAATTTCAATAATGTGATTAACTTTGTTATATAGACAGGAGAAAACTGTGACACAAAGCTACTCATAAAATAAGAAGACAGAAGGTCAATCAAGTGTGATTATTCTTTCTTTTTTTAATGAAGATTTTCAGCTCCTTTTACTTTTTGGGTCAACAAAATAACTTGAAGTCTATTGAGGTTTAATCCTAAATCCTGTGCCAGTCCAATTAAATCTTGTCTGAGTTATTAACTTGAGTTATAAGAAGAATATTAAGCTTATGTCTGACATACTCTATATACCTACATAGTAATGTATAAATAAAAATTGAGAGAAGAAGCTAAGATGTCTGAAAACATGATATCGCCATTTATGGAAAACAGAAGGTTTTTTAGTTGACTAAAGACATTGTATTACTTCTTTAAACTTGTGCTTGAAGTCTATGAAAGAAAAATAAGGCAACAACTGCCAAGAGGTATTATTAATTTATGAAGAAGCCTTTCCCAGTTAAACTGATGTAATCTAAAGGCCTATGTCAGGGCATTTTAGAGTGTGCTGCATAACCTGTGTGGCAAATCAGATGGTTCCTCATGCTCTCATCAATAGTATTCCTAAGACTGAACATATTATCCAAGTTACACTCAAAATTCACACTAATGTGTACTAACAATTTCTCTTGATAGTATTGGTGCAACATACAAGGACAACAAAAAATGCAAAAAATAAATATAAAAAGATAAAATATGATGTAGCATACAAGGGCAGTACCAAAAATAAAGAGATAAAACAGGATTACATCATGCAACTAGATAATTAGATTATATTATTGAGACTGGATGCCTGCTTCTCATGTAAGATAGGAACTGGACATCCATTCTCAGATTTCATCTCACTTTTCCTAATTCAAAGATGAAATGTCTCTTGGACTCTTTAGTGTGATTTGCATGCAAGTTGCTCATTCAATAATTGGGTATTCTCGAGTTTTAAATTGAACAAAGCAGTGTGTATACTAGATTTGTAAATGATCATAAGAAAGCTAGGAACTAAGTATTGAGCTTGCATTCCTTATGCATGAGACAATCAGTTTAGAAATGTTTTTATTAATTTATATAAAGTACAAGGAAATAAAGTCATTCACCATTTTTTCATAGTGGAAAAACCATCATTTTGAAATTCTTGCATAATAAAATTTCCTCAGACTTGAATGGGCTAGTAATGGACACACTGTGCTTTTGTTTTTGTCCCTATTCAGTTGTCAGTTCCTTTTGTGTTTGAGACATTTTACAAAAATGTGTTTTTTTTAATCATCATATATCAGTTTGCAGTGGAAATTATTTTATTGCTTTTTGGCACAAATGCATTTCCTCAGCTGGTCTGTATCCCAGGCAAATTTTACATCAACACATGTACAATATTGTGGTATAAAGGAATAAACAGGAGATGAATATGGGTGGCATGGAGGCAAATTTTACAGCCTTAAAGATCCAGGCACCGGAAATTAATTGAATCCTGACTCTGCCTTTGTAGAATTTGTCCGTACTCTCTAAATATGTACAAGTTTCCTCTAGTTACATTCACAAAGATGTTAAAAGACACACTTCAGATTGACTACATGAATATATCCTGAAAAGCATTACCATCTTATCCAGTATAGAATCCTACTTTTAATTTTATGCTGCAATAATAGTTTCTAACTGCTAAAAGCCCTGTAATAGAAAAACTGAGCAAAGAAAACTGGTGGTTAAATTGCTGAATTATTGATATATGTGTAGGAGCTGAAGGGAAACCTACCTCGTGTGGGGTTCAGAGTGACTGTTTGGATTCTCCTGCAAAGCCTCAAGTGACTTTTTTGCTTTGGTTATAATTTGCTGACCCAGGGAACAAATTATTATGTTCTGTGCAATATTTGTATGACTAATATTTTTAATTGCCATCTATGATTGTGACAATTGATGAAAGTGTAGGAAATAGAATTTAATATATTGATAAGTAATACTGGTACATCATTATGTCTAAGTAATACTCTCTATTCCAGGCGAGCCTGTCCTTTCTGTCACTTTTACTTGTTCTTAAATTCAGGATAAACTTCCTTCTGAGTTTTAAATTTCCTCTAATGACTAAAGTTTAATTAGCTGTGCTGTGTTTTCAATTTGCTTGTATGTGTGTGACAATTTTGGGATTTTGTGATGGGTTGGTATTCATTTCTCATTCTTGTTTCATACCTTTTCACCCACCCAGTGATGCAAACTGCCATAAGGCAAGTAAAAACAACAGGGGATTGATTAATAACATTATAATGAGTATGCATCTTACAATATAATATATTTTATCCATTATGACATCCATTCGACTAAAATATCCTTCACTGAAAAGTAAAGTTTATCTCGAACGCAGTGTGCTGAAAGCTTGAGTTAAACCACTTTGAAGATTCTTTATTAAATTTACTTTGACAGAGTTCTTTTAATAAACTATGCATCTGCCTCCATGTGTTCCTTCAGTTTTGAAGTTTGTAGTGTTTTTCATCAAAAATTTCTTTGAATAACAAAAGAATGGGAGTGGAGAGGCGTTTCAAGAACACCCAAGGAAGGAATTTAATTCGGAACAATTTTTAACTCTTTGATTAAGGAAGAGTGTATTATATGCAGAAGTAGTTTTAAAAACTGACAGTTGCAGTTAAATAGTTGTACTACTTTTCTAAGTGTATAAGCCTGAAAATGTAAATGTTTTAAGTAAATTTCTGTATTTGTTTATTTGACAGACTTTGCTGTCACTGACTCCGGAACAGAGGAAGAGCATAGTGCAGAGCACACAAAAGGATGTGGTCACTTCAGAGCCAAGAGTTGCACCCTATTCTCTAAAAGAGTTCTCCTATGAGCATTTCAGGTAGTCAGACAGATTTGGCATCATACCATTTTGTGATTCAGAAGCTAGGTCCTGTATTTTTAAAATGTCTGTTACAGGTTAAGACTCTTCCCAACATATCAAGTATTCTGTGTTTTTAAATATCTAGCTTGTCTTGTGGTGCATTTTTAACTAATTTTGTTCAGCTTCCACCTACACATGATCATGAATTTCACCCCCCCCCCTTTTTTTTTCCAGATCAAATGCTAAAGACAATCTAAACAAAGCACTTCTCAACAAGGGGATTACAAAAGAAAGGCTGTGGGTGAGCTCAAGGGAGCCCATCAAACAGCCACTCCTGAAAAAACTAGTTGGAGATGCAGAATTAAGTCATCAGGCCTGCCTCACTTTTATTGATATCCTTTATGAAAAATCTGATAAAGTACATCATCTAAATGGTTCTTTCAACCCTCAGCCAACATATTTTTTTATTCCTTAGAAATATGTATGTATATATGTTTCAAGGCTTTTATCACAGAATTCACTATAATGAACTGTTAGAGGTTGGCTTGATGATGTAGGGCATACCATATACAGTATGCTTACACACACTTAATGTGACAAAAATTACAAAACATGGTTGGTTGGTGCAATAGTTAGTATTTAGGTCACATGCAGTATTTAGGAAAACTAAGTTTCATTCTTAGGTTTTAATCTTTTTTTCCAGTTAGGAATTGTTTTAATGTTAGTTTAATTTACAACTGTGAGTTGGCTCAGCATGAATGAGAAGTGTGTGTGTGTGTGTTTGCGCGCGTGGGTGTGTGTGTGTTGGGTGCTTAGTGTGTGTGTGTGTGTGTGTGTGTGTGTGTGTGTGTGTGTGTGTGTTTGTGAACTACCACTGGCCAACATCCTTTCTGTGATTCATTCTTCCCTTATCCCAGTGTTACTGGGGTGAACTGTGGTGGTATACAATTTTACAATTGGATTAACTTCATTCTGTGAAGACGTGGATGGATGACAATGTGTATGGAGGATTCATTTTTTCCTGGAAAAAGTCCTGAAAATGAGGATTAAATGCAATACTTGAGCCCATTGCAATTATTGCTACTATTATGGTAAAGTAAGAGGTTGACCATCATGTGCAAAGCAATACCCCTTAAAGCCATGCAAGACCACAGTGATTTATTAAATTGATTTTTTAAATTTTATGTGTTTTGGTTACAGTCAGTTTCATAAGTATTTGGACAGTGACACAATTTTCATAATTTTGGCTCTGTAAGCCAACATAATGGATATGAAATAAAGCAATCATTTTGTGATCGAAGTGTAGACTTTCAGCTTTAATTTAAGGAGTTTACCAAAAACATCGCTTGAGCCATTCAGATATTTTTATATACGGTCTCCCTATTTTCCAGGGCTCAAAAGTACTTGGACAAACTAACATAATCATAAATATAATGATCATTTTCAGGATTTGGTTGAAAATTCCTTATAGTCAATGACTGCCTGAAGTCTGGTACCCATGGCCATCTCCAAGTGCTGGGATTCCACCCTTGTGATACTTTTGCCAGGCCTTTAATGCAGATGTCTTCAGTTGCTGTTTGTCCATTGGACTTTCTTCCATCAGTTTTGGCTTCAGCAACTGAAATGCATGTCCAATTGGTTTGAGGTCAGTTGACTGACTGGGTCTTTGAAATATCTTCCACTACTATGAGTTGAAAAGCACTTGATTTGCTTTCGCAGAATGTTTTGGCTCATTGTCCATCTGTACTGTGAAGCATTGTTCTATCGGTTTTGCAGCATTTGGCTGAATCTGAGTAGATAGTATAGCTCTATACACTTCAGAATTCATCCTGCTACATCTGCCAGAAGTCATATCATCAATGAACACCAGTGACTGACGTTCATTCGCAGCCATGCATACCCATGGCATAAAACTGCCTCTACCATGTTAGATGATGTGGTATTCATTGACTCATGAGCCATTTCTTCTCTTCTCCATACTCTTCTCTTTCCATCATTCTGATATATATTGATCTTAGTTACCTTTGCCCAAAGAAGATTGTTCCAAAACTGGACAGGTTTTTAAAAATGTTTTTGACAAAATCTAATCTGTCCTTATTATGCTTGAGATTTACCAGTGGTTTGCACTTTGTGATAATTTACTTTCATGACATTTTCTCCTAATTGTAGACTTTGGCAATGACAGATCTTCCTCCCTGAGAGTGTTCTTGGTTTGGCTAAATGTTGTGAAGGGGTTTCCTTCACCGAGGACAGAATTCTGCAAGCATCCAGCACAGCTGCATTCCACAGTTGTGCAGGCCTTCTGGAGTTGCTGAGGTCACCAGTGTGTTCCTCCTTTATAAGAGTGTACCAAATGGTTGATTTGACCACTCCTCGTGTTTCTGCCATTTCTCTAAAGGGTTTGTTTTGTTTTCTCAGCCTAATGATTGGCTGTTTTCACTTGCTTGGATCACTCTTTGAAACTAATATTGAGAGTTCACATTGACAGCTTCTAAATGCAAATTCCACAATTCCAGACCTTTTACCTGCTTAATAGTTAATGAAATAATGAGGGAACTGGTCCCGCCTGTCTATGGAACAGCTTGTCAGTCAAATGTCCAAATACGTTTTGAACCCCTGCAAATGGAGGGCTATGCAGAAAAATGGTTGTTGTTCGCCAACAGCTCACAAGATATTTTTGGTAAACCCCTTAAATTAAAGCTGAAAGTCTACACTTCTTTCATGTAATAAATGCTTTATTTCAAATCCATTGTGGTGGCGTACAGAGCCATAATTCTGAAAATTGTGTCACCATCCAACTACTTATAGACCTGCCTGTATTTAACAACTTTGGTATAAATTCTCTAACATCTTATCTCAGGTTAAGCAAGTCTGTATACATAGCTGAAAGGTTTAGCAAGGCGGGTAAAATGGACCCAGATCTCTTTTGTGCCTATGAGTATGCATTCATGAGTTTTACTTTGGGATTAACATATCAACTATTACAGATATTTTATGGTCAGATACAAAACAATGGTGGAATCTAGTCAGGGTGTTAAAGTAGCTATGTGTATTTTTCTCTCTTTGCTGTTCAGCTTTCCTTAAATATATTAGCACCGATCCTGAAATATATGGGGGATTATCCAACTAAGCAGGTCCGGTCCCCAATGGAATTGACAGATCAAATATTTGAACCAGCCATGCAGGCAGAAGCCCTAAGGGATGAAGTCTACTGCCAAATAATGAAACAGTTGACCTCAAACCACAACAGGTCTGTCATACATTGTAATTTTTTAACCATGTCACTTTCCTATTCCTGTCTCTTTCGAACAAGAATGCAGAAAAATTAAAATTGTTTTTTTTTTTTATAATATGCTTTGTATTAAATCACACAGCAAAACCACCTCTATTTGGTCTGGAGTCACAGAGGAACTTTGTTATTATATTAATTTTTGAAACACCCCAGGATGGAATAGTTCTTCAAACTAGGCCATGCAGTAGTATGCACACTCAAACTAGTAACCCATATTTGCAATGAAAGAATTAAAATAAATCCTAAAACACAATATTCTGATTCTGCAAAGTGACAATAAACAACATGCATGCATGCATGAACACACATGATAGTAGCATTTGACACAACATCAAAGGACTCTCAAAAAGGTATTACCTCCAAGACATTAAACTGTTAGCTCACATATTGTCATTTCAGTTGTATGATATGCATTTTACGGTTTCTCAAGTTAATTTTGAAATATGTTAAAGTAAGTTTCCATCCATTTCGGGACTTCTCAAATGCATTTCTAGATAACTTAAAATAACTTTCCCAGCATTTTGTAGTATATCAGATTAATTTTGATGAATTGATATATTTTAAAATAATTTTTTGTGCATTTTAAAATACTGTGTCTAGAATGCCTTTTGAAATATCTCAATATGAATTCTAGTAAAATTCTCCTATGTTTTCAATAGGACTATTTTAAGATATATTGCAAAGTCTCTGAGATATCTCAAATTACAAGAAAAGAAATTTTAAGGTATTTCAAAATGTGATTTAAATATCTCAAAATGTGTTTTTTTACATGTCTCAAAGTAGTTATATTAAGATATCTTAAAATAAATTTTAGATATCAAAATGCACAGAAAGTTATTTTAACATATCTAGAACCACTTTTCAGCTATCTCAAAAATAACAACAGCAACATTTATTTCTATACCATATTTTTAAACAAAATGTTGAATTTCCCAACATGTTATAGTATAATAGAGTAAAATGCATGTAAAATATCTTACACATTGAATCATAATATTTCATATCTTAAAATGTTTTTCAAAATATCATAAACATACTGTTAAAAAAACAAGCATTTGATACAATATTAATATTATTTTGAGATATCTAAAATACAGTTACAGTTATCTCAAAATTACTTCCTTGTTATATTAAGTTTTAAAGAAAGTGATTTTTTTTAATATCTCAAAGTCAATTTCATTTATCTTAAAATGCATCTGAGGCACAGCAAAATATAATGTAGATATCTTAAAATACAGAAGAATATTTTTTAAAATAACTTGTAATGAGTTTTAAATATATGTTAAGATATCTTAACATTTTGTCATATATGTAAATGTTAATTTGGCTTTATTATTTATTCAATGGATAATCACCCTAAAACACATTTCTTTTCATCTGTCTTCAAAAATATAAAAGCCTATAGACATAGAAACTCTTTTTTTCCTCAGGTCTAAAGACTTTTTAACTCCATCAATTAATAATAAATTGTTGATAGCTTTAATTTCTTTATGTGTGCTATTGATGTAAAAATGACAATGTAATTTGATTGTATATTTTACCATGTATGTGAGGTACAGTAACAGAGAAGTATGCATTTGATCAGTAAGCTGTGATAATGCCGATAACCTTTGACATCAATGCAACATCAATGTATTGATTCTGCAAAAGTAAAAAATGTATTTATGTTACATGATTTGTAAAATAATTCACCATGCATGATGCCCTGATTAGTAAGCATAATAGACTTACCTTAAAATTTAAATTTTCATTTGTCTAGGCATGCTTGACAAATTGCTGTTGCTCTGTACTCTTTTCACATGATAATAATGACCTTATAAACTTTGCCAGTGATTAAACAATACCAATTTTGCTGTGTGTTTGAAAGCATCATCTATATATATATATATACATATACATACAGTAAACTGATGCTCCTTGAATGATTATTATGAACAGAAATGCTTTCCTTTATATTAGACTGCATGTTTTACCTTCACTATATTTACAGGTACAGCCTTGAGTCTGGCTGGCAGCTGATGTGGCTCTGCTGTGGCCTGTTCCCTCCAAGCTCTGTTCTGCTGAAACCTACTCAGCGCTTTCTAGAGTCTCGCCGAAGAGAGCCCTTGGCCAATGACTGCCTCCAGCGTATACAGATGGTGCTCAGGTAAGAGCAGTGTGAGATGCATATACAATCATAGTCCTACAGGCAAGAATCAGTTGGGAAACAGTTTTTGTTTGAAATTATGAAATTTCAGAGTCTGAAATCTAAATTGGGATTTTGTAGGAGCAATGCATCTTAAGAAAATATACTTAATTTCAATTTAGTGTGAATCTTGCTTAATCAGTGTTATGATGATTGTACTATCCTGGAGAATTTGGGCATAAGAAAGGAAACCATCCTGGGTAGGATGCTAGTTCTGCATAACTTACCAATTCCAAATAAATGTGAAGTGTAAAAATAATTCATAATGAAAGTCTCTGTCTTATAGCATAGTTGAAACAAACTGTGTTACTACACCCTCTGAAGTACTACTTGGACAATTTTCCACTGATAATGGCAAGTAAACAGCAATTAACAAATGAAATAAGACAGAGCATTATTACCCTTAGAAGTGTGTAAAGAAATTAGAGAAACTGCAAAAAAAAAATATATATATATATATATATATATATATATATATATATATACTATATATATATATATATATATATATATATATATATATATATATATATATATATATATATATATATCAAAGTGTCAGTGAGTATGGTGTCCTACACAATCCAAACACACACAATGATAGGAAAAGATTTGGCAGACCCAAAGTCACTGCCTATTCAGAAGACAAATTTCTGAAGAACACCAGCTTGAGTGTTAGGTGCAAAACAGCACTATCTATCTATCCATCCATCCCGCTATATCCTAACTACAGGGTCACAGGGGTCTGCTGGAGCCAATCCCAGCCAACACAAGGCGCGAGACAGGAAACAAACCCCAGGCAGTGTGCCAGCCCATGTCAGGTTTTACAGTATATTTTTCATATATAATGACAACTGACACTTTTTAAAATAATTTTTTAAATATAATTTAATTCCCATGCAGTTCTACATGCTCCCTCTTGCATTTAAACTGTCAAGTAATTACTTTTTTTTTTTTTGCTTTTAACAGAAGCGCCTGCCATCATAGTCCATTGAGTCCATAAAGTCTGTTGGGTAATGGGTTGAATTGACAAAATTTACAAAAATAGTTACAATTTATACTCGTAAAATTTATAGAGAATGAGAGGAGATAAAAACACTTAAATGAATAGTAAGAAATGTAAAATTCAAATATATAATACCAGAAATACACGCTCAATTTTTTTAGTTTAATTCAATAAAAATTTTAGAAGTGTAGTTCACTTACAAACTCAGTGTGCTATGCACTACTTAAACAAAATTTAGTAAAACACAACAATACATACAGCAGAAACACAAAACTAAAATGTAAAGTGTTACACATAAACACTGTAATGTGTGCAAAGATATATATCTATATTCCTACATATTCTATAATTCCAGCTGTCAGTAGTTAGTTAGAAGAAGAAGAGGGATAATCAGAAAGATTTAGAAAGTATGCCAGGAAACAGCATTACAGATGCGATGTTTGCTCTGAGGGTGTTAATGGAGAGGTATAGAGAAGACAAAAAGGAGTTGCATTGTGTCTTTGTGGCCTTAGAGAAAGCATATGACAGGGTGCCTAGAGAGGACATGTGATTATTGTCTGAGGAAGTCGGGAGTAGCAGAAAAGTATGTAAGAGTGGTACAGGATAAGTACGAGGGAAGTGTGACTATGATGAGGACTGCAGTAGGAGTGACGGATGTGTTCAAGTTGGAGGTGGGATCGGCACTGAGCCCTTTCTTATTTGCAATGGTGATGGAAATATTGACAGATAAGATTAGACAGGAGTCCCCAAGGTGTATCATGTTTGCAGATGACATTGTGATCTGTAACAAAAGTAGGGAGCAGGTTGAGGAGACCCTGGAGAGGTGGAGATATGCTCTAGAGGGGAGAGGAGTGAAGGTCAATAGGACCAAGACGGAATACGTGTGTCAATGAGAGGGAGGTTGGAGGAATGGTGAAGATGCAGGGAGTAAAGTTGGCAAAGATGGATGAGTTTAAATACTTGGGATCAACAGTACAGCGTAACGGGGAGTGTGAAGAGAGGTAAAGAAGAGTGTGGGTAGGGTGGGATGGGTAGAGAAGAGTGTCAGGAGTTATTTGTGACAGACGGGTACCAGCAAGAATGAAAAGGAAGCTATACAGGATGGTAGTGACAACCAGCCATGTTGTATGGTTTGGAGATGGTGGCAGTAATGAAAAGTCAGGAGTCAAAGCTGGAAGTAGCAGAGTTAAAGATGTTAAGATTTGCATTGGGTGCGACGAGGATGGACAAGGTTAGAAATGAGTTTGGAGACAAAGCCAGAGAGGCAAGATTGCGTTGGTTTGGACATGTGCAAAGTAGAGATGCAAGGTATATTGGGAGAAGGATGTTAAAGATAGAGCTGCCAGGCAAGAGGAAACAAAATATTAAACTATTTACTTTTATTATTCTAAAGTTTACAGCCAAAATATGTTGTTTTTTTTTTTTTTAACATTATATGATTTTTCTTGTCGGGGTTGTGTGTTTCAGATGGCTGCAATTATTTGGAACATTTTGTTACAGCCTATATAGTTTCAAAAATCCACTACAAGCATCAAAATAAACCTTACCATTTACACATGTTTATCCAGGTATACATCATATCAATGCTGTTTCTTAATCACAAGTTCAGAAATTTTTACAAATATTAAAATGTTTTCAGACACTTAGAGTGTACAGAGGCACTGTTTAATATGAATGGTGATAAAATATATGCAACAGATGTATTTGCCAAAGTAAAAATGGCAATCTTTCAAAAAGAAGCATCTAACATTTACATATTCATATTTTGTGGGGAGTTTGGTTTTATCTCTGTCACTAATAGAAAGAGTTTTGAAGAAAAGCAGAAAAAAATAAAATAGAGAAAAACAATAAAAGAAGATCATTAACAGAAATCTTGACAACCTTTAAGAAAAATCTGGATGAGATATTGAGACAGCTTAGCTATTAGCTAAACACGCAGGCTTGATGGACTAATGGTCTCCTGTTGCTTGTCAAATTTCTTATGCTTCTTATCAATTTCTGTGAATCCATATTAGTGACCATAAGGAATGACTGATATAAAGAACATGCCTTTCAAAATGGCAGAGGTTGAATATTCTAAACCAGAAACAGAAACCTCAAGACTATCAAGAGTCTAGAATCATAGCCAAGAAAACATTTTAGCTGGGATCATGAAATTTTTATTTCAAATTTTAATTTGGTCACAGCAGAGAGATGCAGTATTTTTTTTAAGCATCAACAGTAAGTTAATGCAATGTCTTGCTCATAAAATAACAATGTATCCAGCATGTCACTAAAACGTCACCCTCTCAAGGAACCCTATGTGGGTCATCGTCATCAAACATCTACAGAGTGGTAAAAGGGAAATGCCTCATATGATCAATAATTAAAAGTACATCAAGTTTAACCTAAGGCTAAAAAAAACCCTGCAAAGTTCACAAAAGGTGAATCTTGCAAATTCAGATGAACAAGCAGTCTGTTTATATCATATGTGAAAGTGAAGATCTGTGATATGGTTTGCATATATTGTAGCTAGAAAATGAATCACATCTTAAAATAGTTTTTTATTCCTAAGCTTTCAACAACATACCAGGTATCATCACCAGAGGAAAATGATTAGACATACTGTACAGGAATCAAAGGCAATATATAGCAAATTAGGGGGTGGGGGAGTGGATCAATAAGGTGGGGTTTGGAGGGTGTTGTTCTCTGGCACTGTTAGTCCAGAATTTAACTTACACCATGTCGCAGTTAAATGTGTGTTTGCTTGAACTTGTATGTGCGTATATCGGAGATTATAGGTCCTTCCGTCTGACAGCATTGCCATATTTTTGTATGCATGTTGAAAACGTTTTAGATACTTGTCCCTCATATACAGCTCTACAAGCACGGGATGGCATACTGCATACTGCGTTCAGTGTCTCTGTTGCAGATTTCTTGCTTTTGGCTTTAAAAAGAACTGCCGTAGAGTGTTAGCAGGTGTATGCGCTATTTTGATGCCTGATTTGGGGAGGCCGTGCGCTGTATCAAGTTAGAGTCGTTTGTTTGCTGAGGTTTGTGGTGTCTCTTATGTAAGCATTATTTGATAAACATCATCAGATAGCCATTTGATGTGAACAGGTGGAAAAGATAATGCCTTTTGTTCTTTTTAGTATTCTTTGTATTACAATGGGTGTAAATCCTTCTGAAGAGAATCCTAACACAACTCTGTATATGCAAAGAAAAAATGTATTTTATTGTCTGCATTACATTCCTTGTGATAAACACTCTTAATTAAGCCAGTGTCAGTACCTCTTCCAATGGAGATTTCCAGGAAATTAATGCGTCAGTTCTTTCATTTCTTTTACCATAGTAAACTGAATTGCATGGAATACTGAGTTGATGTTGCTGTGTAATTCATTCAGCTGGTCACTTTTTAATAGGACAAATCAGTCATCGATGTAGTGAATCTAAACTTTAAGGGTGAACTGAGTTAGAGCTACACTTTCAAATCGCTGCATAACCAGTTCCACTAAGAGTCTTGATAACAACGATCCCATTAGCATGCCGTCTTTCAGTCTATATTATTTTTCATTAAAATGGAAGTGAGTTTTCTGGCAAAGTAATATTAAATGCATTATATCCTTCATGGTAAGCTTTGTTCATGCTGTTATGGTGGGGTCATTGTTTAGTTTTGTCAGTAGTCTCTGTTAAGATACATGATTCATTTTCTCCATTTATGGATTACTAGCTACATATACATGTTTCCATATGTTCCTTATGTAATCCTATAACCTTTGACTGATCTGGACCAAATTTTGCATAGTTGTTTTCTAGGACCACACACATAAGACAGACTACTTTGTAACTCTAAGTTTTGACAGTGGGGGCCAAGTGTTTGTTTGGTTTTTTTTTTGCACACCAGTGCCACTCGCTTGCTCAGAGCAGGTGAAACATCTGAACAGGCTCACGACAGAGTACCAGACAAAATGACTACAGCTTCACATTACTTACCCTGACAACGCCATGTGTTCCTAATACAAGAAAGATTCTACAATCTAGTGGGACTCAATGACAACAAATTCTCAACTCATACTCAGAGAGACATTGATAAATAGGCATTCTGAATGATAGATGGAACAGCTAGTAATAACAATAGGGTCACCATTTAAAAAGCACGTAAGCTTTTGCTCTCTTTTCTTAACCAATTCTACAAATAAACACAGTCAGTGCTGGGTACTTTGGCTAGTTCTTCATAAATGCACATGATCCGACTCGGAGTTTGCTCAAAGAAGCACTTGGTTTTCTATTCTTTAACTTCAACAGCAATTATTTCACAATAGCCAAGTTGTTTTATGTCTAGAGTTGGTTAATTTTCTTTTAATTGATTGTCTTGTAGGATGGGACCCAGGAAGTTCCCACCTCACAAGGTGGAAGTGGATGGAATCCAACAGACAAGCACACAGATTTTTCACAAAGTGCATTTTCCAAATGACACTGAAGAGGTAATTTCAAATAGAAATGCAGTAACCCTGAATAAAAAACATGGAGAAAAGATTATAAGGAAGTCATGTTTCACTTACATTTTTTATCCACTCTCAAAATTTAAAGACCAAATGTGTCTCTCATGTTCTGCAGCTAATCAGGATGACAATGTTCAGTTATTTAGTTAGATTTAATTTAATTAATAAACCAGACAATTCAGTTTAGTAATGCTAATGGTCTTTCGTTGATTCAAATGTTATTTTTGTTTGTTATCGTGACCTTGATGTTGTCCTGTGTCTAAGTCACATTTGTTTTACACAATTTAAGTATATTCTTGTGGAACAGAGATAAAAACACTAGAAGCAGTTCTTCATAAATGGTGGGCTTACCAAAATTTCCTTGAAGATCTGACTTTATTTCATTTTTCAGAATTAAGATGTGTTCTAGTAATGTATTACACTTCTACAACAATGTCATACAGAGGCAGCTGAACATGATGTGACTTCAGCCATGTTGCATCATCTATGTGTTTTCTATAATGTGGTGACCTCAGGGTTGCTTTCAGTCCACTAGTAAGAAACAAGGATTGGTTGTGACAGGGATATAGTATAGAAAATATTCAGTTGGCAGAATCCCATACCACATTATCACTAAAACAAAATCTTCCCATTATCAAGCACCCTTTCATATAACTAGCATTAAATTTTTTTCTCTGTATTTCTACACCAGCGTTCACTTGAACTCAAATAATCTTATCTTTTTGAAGTTGAAATCTTAAATATTGTACATACTATACTGTATACTGTTCAATTAATCTCAGTTGCATCTCCACACTGAGTTCTTGAAAAGAGAATGGGGCTGTAAATGTACATTTTTTTGTGTTCAAGATTTTTGAAGTGGCTTCAAGCACCAGGATTCGTGACCTGTGCCAGACCATTGCAATGAAACTAAAACTAACGTCCGCTGAAGGATTCAGTCTGTTTTTAAAAACTCCAGACAAGGTGAGCCATTTATCTTCTAGAAATAATAAGCAGCCTATTGTTTGAAAATCACATACTGCTAAAATGTGATAACAGAATTTTCTTTCACTTCTCTAAAAGACTGAAGTAATAGAATTACTGGGAGGTACATTTACTGGCCTCCCCAAATAGTAGCATGTTATCTGGAAAACTGTGAATGGTGGAATAAGAATCTTCCAAGGGATAAACTTTTATATTAATAGTCTGCAATTGTATGCAAACTCATTTAATTGTGCTCTTTTACTCATTTATATGAGATTTAAGGAGATATGTAATATTCACCCTAGCATAACAAGTCACATTTACATGTTTTGCTGATGCTTTTATCCAATGTAACTTTACAACATTTATGATACCAATTGGTTACATTTCTTTTGGTTTTCCAATTGGAGCATAGGCAGGTCAAGTTGCTTGTTCATGGTCACCTAGGGCCTACATCATGGAACTCATCATCTTTTGTGATAGCAGTACTATATCTAAATTTAGCTGCATTTCTCTAATTATATTCCTCTTACCCTACTGAACAATATCTCAAAATGCTTCTATGCTGGGAGACACTACTTGAACTAATCTGATATCACTGCCATCTCTTTGTTTACTAGGTGCTCAGCTTGAATGAAGGAGACTTCTTCTTTGACAGTCTAAGGCAAATCATAGACTGGACCAAAAAGCTGAAAAAAGTCAAAGAAGGTCAGCCAAACAACTTCAAGTTATTCTTATTCTTCATCAATAAATTGGTGGATATGAACATCACATTCCTAAAAATGTTGTAAAATATACAAGACAACTAAAACTAAATCCTGCCCCTTGAAAGTAATTTTTATACAAACTCATCACTACATTTCCCATATTTAGAATATTTTTAATTTGGGTGGACAATTCTACGTTTAAATGAAACCTCGGTACCAGCTCTGGAACCCTGCATAATCCTGCCATAATGCTGTTGAAAAATATTCTGTTCTAATCAAGTTCAAGTGTATTGTCATGGGTACATAGCCCAATGTAATTCTTACTTTCTTACTAGTGACTAATGATGATACAATGCCAACAAAAGGCAAAAATGTAGTCTTAATTTGGTCCTTTCAGACTATGCCCCTACCAAATGCATTAGAGAGCAACTCACAGCTACAGTATAGGATCCCAACTTGCTTATCAGATGTCTTTCCTCCAAGCTCAGATTGAATGTGCTCCCACATAAGTACAATGCCTGCTATTCTCTTATATGTGTCTTTCAGCAGTCCAGATGAATGTGCCTTACACGGTGTACTTTATGCGAAAACTGTGGTTCAATGTGGCTCCTGGAAGGGACATTCAAGCAGACACCATCTTTCATTATCCACAGGTAACATTTACATTTGTAAAAAAACATGGACATTCTTAAGTCTTCTGGTCCTGATACATTCCTTGATCAGTTAACTATCAGTAGCATCAGACGGCTCTTTGTTCGTCTAGTCATGTGGTTACATTTAATTTCAGTACTAGTAATACATGGAAGAATTGATAGGAAAAGTGGCTGGAGGAGACTGCTTTACTGTGCTGTAACTACTATCTCAGTGATAAATGCCTGTTGGTCAACACAGCTTAATACCGTATCTACAAGGTGGACTATTTCATTTATGTTAGGTAGAATGCCCAGAGGGCCTGGAACCCCTGCAGATTTTTTTTTTTTCTCCAGCCATCTGGAGTTTTTTTTTTTTTTTTTTTTTTTTCTGTCCACCCTGGCCATCGGACCTTACTCCTTTTCTATGTTAACTAATGTTGTCTTATTTTAATTTCTTATTTTGTCTTTTATTTTTCTTTTCTTCATTATGTAAAGCACTTTGAGCTACTTTTTGTATGAAAATGTGCTATATAAATAAATGTTGTTGTTGTTGTAATACATGCATTGCAGAACTTGAAAATATCATATTCCAGCTGGTATTTAAGCTATCAAACTACCCAGCAGTGTGTACAAGACTGATAGGATGTGGGAAGGAGCTGCATACCTTTAATTTGCTTAGTTCTGCTGAAAACTTGTACACAGTGGGGTCTGGCTGGCTGGAGGCACATATAGGCCCAAGTTCTTCATGAGTATAGGAACACAATGGTAGTAACATTCACTTCCTTATTAAAGTGAAAATTGTGCACAAACCTGATCAGGTGGTGCAGGGAAGGGAGTCATTTAGCTTACTTTAATGACACTCTCAGTGAACAGCATGGTATCAAGGATGGTACAAGCATACACTCACTGGCCATTAGGTACACCTTGCTAGTACCGGGTTAGATCCCCTTTTGCTTTCAGAACTAACCCTAATTCTTCATGGCATAGATTCAACAAGGTGCTGGAAACATTCTGGACCATATTGACATGATAGCATCATATAGTTGTTGAAGATTTGTCGGCTACACTTCCATAATGCAAATCTCCCATTCCACCCCATCTCAAAGGTGCTCTGTTTGACTGAGATCTGCTGAATGTGAAGATCATTTGAGTACAAATAACTCACTTTCATATTCAAGAAACCAGTTTGAGTAGCCTTCAGAAGATGGGTACACTGCGATTATAAAGTGATGGAAATGGTCAGCAACAATACTCAAGTAGGCTGTGGCATTTAAAACAATGCTCAGCTGGTACTAAAGGGGCCCAAAGTGTGCCAAGAAAATATCCCCAACACCACTATACCACCACCACCACCAGCTTGATCTATTGATGAAAGGCAGGATGAATCTATGCTTTCATGTTGTCAACATCAAATTCTGACCCTACCATATGAATGTCCTAGCATAAATTGAGACTCAATTTGAGACTCATCGACCAGTCAATGTTTTTTCATTCTTTTATTGTCCAGTTTTGGTGAGCCAGTGCAAATTGTAGCCTCTGTGGCCTGTTTTTAGTTGACAGGACTGATACCTGGTGTGGTCTCTTGATGCTGTAGCACATCTGCTTCAAGGTTTGATGTGTTATATGGTTCATAGATTCTCTTCTGCATGCCTTGTTTGTAACGAGTGGTTATTGGACTTACTGTTGTCTTTCTATCTGCTGAAACCAGTCTGGCCATTCTCCTGTGACCTCTGGCATCAAAAAGGCATTTTTGCCCAGATTATTGACGCTAACTGGATGTTTTCAGTTTTATTGACATTCTTTGTAAACCCAAGATATGTTTCTGCATGGAAATACCAGTAGATCAGCAATTTCTGAAATACTCAGATCAGCTTATCTGGCTCCAACAACCATGCCACGTTCAAAGTCAGTTAAATCACCTTTCTTCCCCATTCTGATGCTAGGTTTGAACTTAAGCAGGTTGTTTTAACAATGTCTGCATGCCTAAATAGATTGAGTTGCTACCATGCAATTGGCTGATTAGATATTTGTATTAACATGCAGTTGAACAGGTGTAACTGATGTTGTGACTGTGTTGCTGGTGTATTTCTGTCAGTCTGCAAGATTGTTAGGTACTGTTTCACCAGCACTGAGCAGTTTTTACCTCCTCAAACAGTATCAAGTTTACATATAAAATTCATTTATAATTAATCAAAGAGCATGGCATTTGTGATCTGTGTGTATTTAAGAATAACATCACACTGCAGTACAGACACTTGTCTATGGGATGTCAGGTTTGTTTGTATATCCCTTTCTCTATTCTAGGCTGTGGTCACTGGGTCTGTAGTTCCATTCATTTGGGTCAGGTACCCAGCCATGACGTAGAGACTGTCAGAAAACTATCTGTAGTATCCCAGTTTGTTGAGAAGGGCTGAAAAAGGGAAGGGAAGACTTTTGGCTTTTTTAATGTGGCTTGGGAGGGCAGAAATATATATAACTTAAACAAAAGTAAGGGTATTAGATGAAGTATTTTAGCTCACTGCCATACTTAGATGATACTCATTTGTTAGGCAGGATGTTGTGGACATATTTCATAATAATGCTCTCTCCTCTTAATCAAGGAATACAGGCCTGTACTATTAGGAATTTCCTTTAGCCAGTCATTTTATCAATTGTGTTTTCCTTGTTGTAGGAGAAAATTTAAAGTATACTTACCTTTGTTTCACCTCTATGAGATTGGGATCATTTATATTAAGTACTTATCTTCTAGGTTAGAGAGAAAATTTTGTTAAACAGAAATAATGACTGGAAGACATGTCATTCTTTATTATCTTAGGAGCTGCCAAAATACCTGCGTGGTTACCACAAGTGTACCAAGGAGGATGCCATTTCTCTGGCTGGACTTATTTTAAAAGTGAAGTTCAACAATGACAAATCAATCTTTCCAATGATACCAAAGATACTGAAGGACCTAGTGCCTTCAGACATGATCAAGCTAATGTCTCCTGAGGAGTGGAAGAAGGTAAGTCAAATAAAAGATGTCTCCAGTTTATATGCATTATGTCACTCACTAACTCATAGATAGCTAGACAGAATTTTATTTTTCCCCAGGGGGAAATCTGGCTTTTTACCAAAACTCAATAGACAGATGCACACTGTCTGTCTATCTATCTGTCATCTCAGCATACACCAGAATGGCAAAAAAGGAAGAAAATTAAAAAGAAATAAAATTTTGGACTTGGCAGTTACAGTCACAATGAGGCATTATGAAGACATATTTCTGGTGGTATAACCCCAGGATAATCCCAAGCCCTAGTAGCGTTTCTTGACACACTTCTGTTGAATGATTTGTTGGGTGAAAGTCTTCAATGGTAGTGTGTCAAAGTGAGGATGTGTGCAATATTGTTCATAACTAAACTCAGTTTTGTGTTCATTCTTTCCTTGGCTACTCCCTCTAGGATGTCCACAGTGTATCCTATAACTGAGCTTGCTCTTTTAAATACCCTGATGATTCGGCAGGCCCCTTCAGAAGCGATGTTACTTTACCAGCACACTGTAGAATAGAAAATCTCACTGCACCAACACAAAGTTTTAGAATATTTGAAGGATGTCACTAACCACAATAAAGGAGCTCTGTCTCCTAAGAAAAAAGAGACAGCTCTACTCTTTCTTATATAGTTCCTCTGTGTTATGAGACCAGTCCAGCCTATCATTGATAAGGACCCCGACATAGTCTTGGGAATGGACCACCTCTACATCCACTCCCTAAATAGAGACAGGATATAGAAGCTCTTTGGTGCAGCGAAAGTCAATAACCAGCTCCATGTTTTTTCTGATGTGAAGTTGTAGACAGTTCTTTATGCACCAAGAAACAAAGTTTTCCACTTGACTCCTATACTCTGTGCCATCCCCTGTATTAATACATCCCATAAGTGCAGAATCTTCTAGTGACAGGGACTATAAATGTAATATTAGGGAAGAGTAATGTAAAAAATTATTTTCCTATAAGGTATGAACCCTTGGTTGTAAATTTAGGACAATTGTTTGTCAATAAAACGTGTAAACACCTAACACAATTTCTTTTAGGAAAGCAGTTTTCTTACAGTACACATAGACTGATACAAGTGTGACTTACACGAGAGCATTATAGCTCATGCTCCCCTTTCAGCACAAGGCATATATATGATAAATGCAGATTATGATAATGATCTTAAAATAGGGGTATTAATGACTTCTTAATGTCAGGGCCTTACAAAGTTAACATCAGTAATAAAGAGTACCTACAATAGTAAACGGGGAAAGGTGGAAAAATAAGAATCATCCTCCCTGTTCAGTTAAACCAGTGTATTTGGTTAACATCCAAGCTGTATGTACTGGTACTTATTGTTATTTGTACTCTTGTACCCTTGAATGAGATCAGAAGATTTAACGTAAAAAAAAAAAAAAGTTCAGAATGTTTCTGTTTAGGTGATTTTCTTGTGGCCAATGGCAAAGTTCTATCTTCAACTGCCAACTCTCCCCTGCTTCCTTTTCTTTATACAGTAATATGCCATTATGTCTGTAAATTACAGCACATCTACTGTGCCTATCATACAGAACACATTGTGGGAGGTACATGTGAAGTCACTGCAGTTTTTTAATGTGTTCTATTAATTTTTGACTGTTATGTTGTAGAACATTATTGCTTCCTTTAACAAGCACAGTGGGAAAAGTGCAGATGACGCCAAGCTTGCCTTTCTGAAAATCATTTTCCATTGGCCTACCTTTGGATGTGCTTTCTTTGAGGTGAAGGTGAGTGGTGCTATTCTGGTTATATAACACTTTAGGTTTTTTTTTTCCCATGACCAGATTTTTTATAGGCCTATAGGTTGTTCAATACATGTATTTTATGGGAATGGTTTCAATATGGTTTTGATTCTGGAAATAAGTTTCCCTGTGAGATTCCTTAACTGACAGAATACAGATGGTTTGTTTTAGTGAAAATGGAACAAGAAATGATTGATTGACCCAGTTTAAAGTAAGAATTTTAAAGACAGTAAGATGTTTATGCGACTCTAAGATGTTATGACCCTTCTCTCTCCTACAGAGATAATGTCTAACATAACACTTAAAATATTCTGATATTTAGGACAAGCTCATTGGACTGTCTCACCATATTTTAGACTCCAGAGTTGTGTTACCATATGATACTGCCCTATATGCCTTACTACAGCACTGCTGAAGCCCTACATAATTTGTAAATACAGTGGAACCTTGGGTCATGAACGTCTCTGAACACGTACAAATCGGGTTACGACCAAAAAGTTTGCAAACTTTTGCATCTGTTCACAACCACACACTCAGGTGACGAACAAGGCAGTTTCCCTTCCGGTTCGTACGCACCGATGATTTCAGCACGTGTTCAGTCTCTCCCTGTAGTGTACATTGTTCTCGGTGCATCACGCAGTGGGACTCTCTCTCAAAACTGTAACCTCCTCTCAACCCAGCTTCCTCCTGTGGTATAGCGGGTCCACAGCTCCTATCAAAAAGGCCAGTTTTAATAAATAACTAAATAAATAAAGCTGATGCAGGGGAGAGAGAGATCGAGCGAGTGAGTGAGAGAGAGAGAGCAGGCTTTCGTGCTGCTGAGAGAGAGAGAGAGAGAGAGAGAGAGAGAGAGAGAGCAGGCTTGTGCGCAGCTGAGAGCGAGTGAGCGAGCCTGCACATGCAGCTGAGAAGGGAGCCTGGGTGTTTGTCTCAGTGTTATTCAATGTTTTTACATTTAGTTTAGTATTACATTGTGCATTCTATGGTATAATTAACTATTTTTGTGCTTAAAAATCTTTAAAGAAAATAAATATATTTACATGCAGTTTGTATGGTTTGGAACGGATTAATTGTATTTACATACAATCGTATGGGGGAAATTACTTCGGGTCACGACCAAATCGCGTTACGACCAGAGTTTTTGAACGAATTATGGTCGTGAACCGAGGTTCCACTGTATAGTGATGTAGCCACTATGTTCTTTTACTTGGTCGGGCACTCACTTCAATCTTTCAGCCCATCACACCTACTTTTGGTTAGGTTGCTGTCAATCTAGGCTGCCTCTTTAGAGATTTTCCATCTGGGAATCACATTGTCACCTTATTCTGTCTATGAATTAGTTATATGTATAGTCGGCAGACTTTAAAAAACTCACTGTCACCAAACATTTTAACTTCATGTAATTATCTTTGCAAAAATGGTATAAAGCTATGATGGTTAAAAGAACAAATATATTGAGCTTAATGTTGTTTAACATTCCATTTTAATGTATACATCTAGAAATAAGGAGCTCTTGTTCCAGACTCCATGCCATTTGTTGTCACCTCCTTCTTTCTCTTTTTTTGCTACATGATGTCTATGATTCTAGAAATTAACAATGTTTACCTATTTTGTTTTTTAGCAAACATCAGAACCCAACTATCCAGATATAATAATGATTGCCATCAGCAAGCAAGGAGTAACTCTTATTCACCCCAAGACTAAGGTACAAAACAAATCCACTTTAAAATCTTTATTATGATGGTTTTGTCTGGCTTCTTTGTTTAGAAGCAGGATTTTTGAACAGAATTCATGAGATTCTGGGATAGGTGAAAGTCAGAACCCTTTACTTTAATCTTCCTCAGTGATTGGCACGGGAAATGCTGGGATTTGTGATGGATTTATACATGTGAATATGTAATATATAATAGAATGTAGTGTATATATATATATATATATATATATATATATATATATATATATATATATGCTGTAGTTCAACTTGGGTCCCAAACACATTCACAGAGTTATTAGAGAAAAATCCACCTAGACAGAGAACATATATGTTTAACATGAAGAGCAACCAGATGCAGGAAGTAGCAGTGCTAACCACTGCACTACCACGCTGCCTTTTGTTGCTGAAGATATACAGGTATGTGAAAAGCACACTCCATGTATCAGTAACTTGTAGAATTTCCTTCAGCAGTAATAATTTGAAGTAATTATTTTCTACATGAACATATTGTCTTTGATCGTATTAGAGGAATTTTGACACATCATTCTTTAAAAACTGCTTCATTTCAATAATGTATACGAGTGTTTATGTATGCATAGTTATCTTAAAGTGTTACCATAGCATCTGAATAATCTCTTGTTCATGCCACAATGATTCCTTTCTTCTTTTGGCTTTTTAGTTGAAATTTTACTGGTGTGCTTATGATTATTATCCTTTTGCATGATTTAGCCTTGTTTTTGCAGCAAGGCAGATGGACTCGCCTTTTCCTTTAGAATTCCTGTGTATATAAAGGAGATAATAGTGGACTTAATGATTTTGAAAGATTCTGCCTACACTTTCTGTATTGCTAAACTTCTCAGCTCCACAACTGGCAATGCTTTCGGTTACGTGCATGTAATTCCGATTGTAGAGTTTAACAGTTCCATCCAATGTCTTAATTATAACCCTAATATATTTCTTGAATGCCATTTATGTAAGCGGTTTGATCCAGTTTTTTTTCTGTTTTCCTGTGTTTAGTTTATAAATTCTCAATGGACTGGAGTGAAATTTAACTCTTAGTCCTCAACATTTTTCTCTCAATTCTTTCTAATTATTTCAGTAAAAAGATTTCTCCATAGGAAACACATAACAGCCACTAATGGTATCAGTTTGGCTGCTGGTTACTTTTCTGCATTTTGTTATTATCTGGCTGGTTGTAAGGAAAACGGAAACCATTAAGAACTCAAAAAATTAATTAGAGGATGAGCTTAAATGATTTAAAAATGTGTTGTATGAATAGACTACTGTATAGTGAAATGGGTAACTAGACGATGAGCTAAAATGATGCATAATGTGGTGTATGAATAGACTACTGTGTAGTAAAATGTGTAATTTATAAACCAGACTGACAGCTAAAAGCTCACTTTGTAGGACTGGATGCAAATGGAATGCTTACCCTCTACCATGCAGTATAAGTCTTAACTACAAAAGTTTGGTCTACGCATACCTTTTTTTGAGGGAAGAGATGTCCAACTTTCTGTGGAATAGTACTCCACTTTTTGGGCCAACAGAAGAAGTGCGAATGTGTAGTAAGGATTGAAAAGTGCACTTTGTAAATCAGCTTGTTTTCTGCAAAAGTGTTATTATCAGATACAAGTTATGGTAGAGCTTTCAGCTTTCCAAGATTTTTTATAATAGCGCAGAGGATATCCAAAATTAGGCCAGTTGGTGTCTTCAGGAAATGTGGTCAGTTTCTTTTCTGGTGGCGCACATTTTGGAATGAGAATCTAGTATATATTATGACAGAAAAAGCCAGTCTCAACTTGAGAGTATAAACTCCCAAGTTGTATATTTAAACTGGTATTCTGTTGCTGTTTAAATAATACTGGCACTTATTATTTATCAACTCAGAATTGTCTCCATTTGTAGGTAGCATTCTTTTGTTCTTAATTAAGTCCAGTTGAATTTTTGGGCTAACTTTACAGAAAGTAGTTTGTAATAGCTATTCAATTGTAATTATATAATATACTTTTTTATGCATATAATGTCTTAATTACAATGTGTAAAGCAGATGACACATAAATGACCCAACTTTAATCCGAGTTTGAAATAGTTTGAGGCAACTCTTAATCTTACAGTATGATATAATTACATATTCAGGATCATCTTAAGCCCATAGGTTGAGACATTAAAAACCTTATTTCTGAAGGCAATTTCCTTTATTAAAGCTAATTAATAATTTCTTTATGTGCACTAAAGGATAGTTTAAGAGTGCTGATTATTAGAACAGTAGTATACATCAGGTACTTTGGAACTGCCATATTCTCCTGCACATTTTCAGATGTTCTCCTGTAATTGTCACAATATTTCATTCTTTTGCACATTCAGTGAGGAAAAACATAACCACTAAAGTCTCATCAAGCTGGGACTCATAAGACACAGATTAAAACTAAGACACCATATGAACGTGAATCATTCAAAATAAAGATGCCAGAAATGTTCTATAAACAAAGGTATAAACCATTACTCAAATTAATAAATTAATGAAAGAACATATACCTTTTATTTAACACTAGGGAGTTTGTGACACCATTACCTGCATATGTCACAGCCACTGACTGTGAGGAGGGCTCCACTTAAGTACTGTGGTGTATCTGTATCATGGTAGCCTTAGAAGAATTGGAGAGATGATTCAGAGGACTCATTCTATGATTTATTCAGTCATAGATGAAATTGTAGGTAAAAGTGAAAATTAAGAGGAGGCCAAGTAAAGGAGTTTAGATTGTAAATAAACAAAGTAAAATATTTTATTTAGCAAGTAAGCTGGGCACCAAATCAGACGATAGACTGAACTTTAATCACTATGCAGTCAAATATGTGATGGATGCTAATGACAGAATTTATTTTGGAACAAAAATAGATGGGGGGAAATACATATTTATAAACTTAAACGTAGCCACTTCTCATTTATTTCCTTTACTGCTTATTTAGTTTAGGGTCACAGGGACCAATATTCTGTTCTACCCTATCCCAGCTGCAACTGGAGCAAAACTGCAATAAAATGTCCAGGAAGAAGGAGCCATTGTATCACTAGGAATTTATACATTTATATGACTTTAAAATAAATAATTATAATGAATGTGACCCCTATATGTCTTTACTGTTAAATTCTTAACTTTTGTAGTTCCACTTCATTCTGAATTAAGAATTATAAAGAGAGAGGTATTGTGCTTGAACTGGTCATTACATGATCTGATATAAAGCATTGACATTGTACACATCATATCTAAAAACTAAGTGCTTCTGGATTTTTTTTTTCTCATTTTCATGCTATCCTGCAATTTTACCTTTCTTGAACTGTTCTGCCAACCAAATTGTTTTTTTGTTTTTTTTAACAGAATACTGCTTTTACTTTTTCTGCTGCAGCAATAAATTATAAGCAGTTGCTTCAGAAACATTAGTATCTATCTATCCATCCATCCATCCATTATCCAACCCACTATATCCTACAGGGTCATGGGGGTCTGCTGGAGCCAATCCCAGCCAACACAGGGCACAAGGCAGAAAATAAACCCCGGGCAGGGCGCCAACCCACCACAGACATTAGTATCTAATTTTTGTAAATTTACTTTGATACTGTCTTTAAGGCCCACTTACATCTTAAACTCTGCAGTTAAGCTGGTTTATTTTTTACATTAATTGTGTTTTAACTATATGGAGTGTGAGATCCATATTATTATCATTATCATAATGAGACATAAAATTGTAGTAAATGCACCTTAAATAAAATGTGCTTTCATTTTTCTTGAAAGGATATATTAGCGACCTACCTTTTCAACAAAATTGAGAACTGGTCCAGTGGGGGCACCTATTTCCATATGACCATTGACAGCTTTGTGAAGGGGAACAGGATACTCTGTGAAACCTCTCTGGTAAGGCACTTGCAGGTACTATTCTGTACGTGAACACAGGGTGGCTGCCACCAAATGACCTGGTTATGGTTCATTTAAACCAAGGTGAATAATTAATTAAGATGAAAAGTTTTTAACCAATTTACAAAATAAGTGCCACTGTAGGTTTAGCACAAGTAACAGTACCATTCTTGCTGCACTTCATGAATTGTAGTGCTTCCTTATAACAGATATACAAGTAGGTAAATTGTCCATTGAGTGTAACTCTTTAATTAAAAATTGATTTTAATTGGTGCACCTACTTGTTAATGAAAATAACCTGTGCTTATTAGCAGCCAATTATAGGGCTACAGCTTAGTATGTATAGCCTATAGACATGAGCAGAAGGTTTAGTTGCTGTTTAACTAAAGATTACAATGTGAAGGTTTAGTGACCTAAGCAACTTTGTAACATGAATGGGGCTGTCAGATTTGGTGGTTCCAGAATTTTAGAAATAGTTGCCATCTTAGGATTTCCATACACTACAGTGTTTAGAGTTACAGAGAATGGTCTAATAATCAAAAAGCAATAAGTAAGCACCCATTCTCCTTACAGAAACAGTATGAGAGAAGTCCGAGAAGAATAGTCAGACTGACTGAAGATAAAAGAAGACCACAGATAACAATTCTTTACAGATAACAGTTCATTCTTTGAATGCATAATGTGCATGACATTAAAACAGCAGTAGATAAACACCTTGCATTCCACTCTAGTCAGTTAAGTATTGGAAGAATATGATACACTGCATATGTGGTCACCTAAACTAGATGACTGAAGACTGGAAAAAGTATGCCTGGCCTGATGAATCTTAATTTGCTGTGACAAGCAGATGAATCTTGAATTTGTGAGGTAAATTGCTCTGTAGAACAGGAGAGTTGCTTCTTTGGATAGAGCCTGGTAAAAATATACTTTACACATTAAGTGTGGTAATCAGTATTTTAATTATTGGCTGAATATACTACTGTGGGCCTGCCTTGAACATCAGTGATATTTCTTCCTCCAACACAACACCACTTTATTTTCCTGTCTTTTCCAGGGTTACAAGATGGACGATCTCTTGACCTCATACGTCAACCTCTACATGAGTGCCTTTAATAAACAGAGGAACTTGGAGCTCCCAAACAGAAGGTGCAGGCTGGAGAAATAAGTAGCAGATGTGCATTTTCAAAACTCTCAGATACAAATGAGTGTGGAAAAGGGGCAGGGGGTGGGAGTTAGGCCCAGGATCAGTTTAAATCACTGTGCTGGGAAAAGGCAATGCCTTTTTTATGTGTTCTTTTGCCAAATGTCAATAGTTTTACTTCCCACACCTCCACATACAAGCAGGAAACGTGTGCAAAAATACAGCAAGTAAGATGGGATGGGTAAATAACTTAGTTATGAGTACTATAAATGCAAACTTGGCCTACAAGAGGCATAATGCAGACTCATACATTGGGGTCACATCCATGGGGTTTTGGATACAAACTTAAAGTCCTTCCTGGAGGAAATGCTACTCACAGATGAGTACAAGCACCTGAAAACCAGTCTAACACAGTGTAACACCACATAGCATACACTGACATGCCTGTAGGGTTTTTCTTAAACTGAGCCCTCAGATTAAAAATTTTAGAAGTCTTTATTTCTTAAAAGAAGCAGATGATGATGATTTATTTTAGTTGCATTTTATATGCATTGTTAACACATCCCCACATATCCATCCATGCAGAGTCATACACACAATATTGCATACAACATACATGTACTCATTCTTTAATGGCATCTACTCTAGACACACATGTTTGCATTAACAAGCACACACTATTACATTCCTAACTCTGTCTTGTACACGATTAAACAAACACACAGGCTCTAATGTACTGTGCACACATGCAAATGGTAGCCCTTCATCATGCTATTGTTTTTTTCATAAAAACACAAAAAATGTTCCATCTAACATAAACACAATGTTTACATACAAAAGAGCGCTTCAGGTTTGTGTCCCATCTAATATTACAGTATATAGTGCCTTGACCACTTAGCTTTTAATGGAGTATTTAATGGTGCAGACATGAAATCAATTTATCTTTACCACTGGGGATGCGGTGGGTTCTAGAAATGGAAGTTAAAAGTAATTTTTCAGACTTGATGGTTTATATATATTATCTTTAAAAATGTTTCTGCATTAAACAAGTGCTTAAATAAATGCTGCATCCTCTTGGTTTATTACAGAAGGAATTGAGGTGTGACAAGAGGCAACTTGCTAATTGCTAGAAGATTGGGGGGGTTAGGATGCCAGTTCGACAGGAATAATTCACACAGTCGAATTACAGTGGATCAGACTGTACTGCTGGCAACCATGGATGGGATGTGGTATAGTGAACAAGGAGGATTCTGGGCTGCTGTTCAACATTTAGAGGATTCACATCAACAGCTGCTTACAGCTGTACATCTCAGAGGCAGACCCACATTCCTGGGTGGAGTTAGTGATACTCTTTATTTTAAAAATCAAACAGTAATATCTTTGGGCCTCTTCTGCAAGGTGGTGCTTGGTGTTTTAACTTGTTGGTATGCACCGTGTTAAGTGTGGTTAGTTAAGATGCATTATTTTCAGGTATATTAATATTTTATTCATACATTCTAATGGCCACCTTTAATACGAGTACAATCCATAACCCAGGCCTCTACCAGCATGCTAACAAATATTGAAATATATATGGCTTGGTGAATGTGGGAAAAACATAATTTCCAATACAGATAGAAGTGCAGTATGGGAATGGAATGGCCACCTGTAAGTGATGTGGACTCAGGTAATGCTACAGCATGACCACTAAGCATAGAGTAGTAGAAAGACAAAGTGAAATAAAAAAATCCATAGATGGTATTCTATCCTTCTGAACAGAGAGGCAGACATGAGGCCTAAAAAGAAAGAGGCATAGAAAGGCGGTGAATTTGTCACATTATCTGCTTTAACACAAAGCCCACTCATTCATGCTCACTTAGTAGAAATGATAAAAATATGACTCCTCTGCCAACTTCCACAGAGAGCACCAAGGCAACAACCATTAGAGCATTGCCCACAAACAGTTGTTGATTTCTAGGTGAAAATCTCACCGGGTTCAACCTGCACAAGAGCATTGCTGGTAAAGGCAAGAGAAGTGGAAATGAGGTGGGGACACTTGTATTCACCTACTCCATAAAGATGTAGAAAAGATAATCATGTCACCAACACAGTGGCACTGAAAGTGGTAAACCAGAGGAAACAAAGTCTGGTATACAAAGGATGTCCACCAAAAATGTAGCAATATTGTAAAATGGGTTAAGTGGTGGGGTCGTCTCATAAGGAAATAATATTCCAAATCCCTTTGTCCTCACATCCAGCTTGAGGTGGTAGGGACAATGATGTGGCAACATTAGTCCCATATGTCATCCTTTAGCCGTCAGAAACTGAATGGAATTATATCCTATAGAGCAGATACACTTTCAGCCATCCCACTTCTGTCTCCTACCAAGGGAATAACAAGGTGCACCACATTCAAAACAAGTAGATTAAATCAAGTCAGGTAGTTTGAGGGCACCGTAATGTCTCATGTCATTCCTTGTAGAAAAAGATTGAACAGAACAAAGTGGTTCCTTTTTTAATTCCCCTCAAAGGCTGCATCTAGAGCCGAGACCCAAAGCAGAAAGCACAAGAGATCCTTCAGTGTTTTCTTGCTGGTCTGCCAAGATAATGGACTGATGTGTCCAGCGGACAGATGGCCTCTCGCAGGCTGAAAGAAATATTATTTTCTGGCTGGTTTACTAGACTGGTGAAAGAGCCTAGTTGAGTTCCTTGTGCAATAACACGCATCTGAAAGAAAGGTTTTTTTTTTTTTTATCTCTCTACCCTACCCCCCTTGTCTTATATAGGAGACTTCTCAGTGTGATGCTCACATAATGAAATTTCTCAGCCCTCTTCACTCCTTACCCTCAGCCCTTCATAACACAAGTGCTTCTCTATTTATCAATAAACACAAGAAAGGAATAATCATTTGGCCACAAGCAGGCTATCGTTGCCATGGAGCTCAGACTCCCAGCTCCTTGCTATGGCTTGGGGATGTTTAGTATGTGTAAAATAAAAATCCACCCCTCCCCACTACCACCAAACGTGACCCATTGTTCTGTAATGTTGAAGCACAGACAAGAGGTCCTCAGAGAACCAAAAAGGGTCTAAGCGCCCGAGGGTCAAGGTTCATTTTGGAGGGGGGTTTAGAAAATCACATTCTCTTTCTCTGTCGAAACTCTGCCGCCCCCTAATTCTTTATGTTCGTGATTTGCAAGAGACAAACTGAACAGCAGGGCCGCCCCTGAATGAGCCTGAGTGCTTTGTTACGATAAGGCTGATAAGCGCGTGCTTCCCTGCCCTGCCTTTATAAAAGTTGCCGTCCCGCCGCTGCCCGCCCGCATAGGAGCCTGGAGCGTCACCGCACTGAAGATCCGCTCAGCGACCGCCCGGACACACACAAGGACTTCCGCCCGCTCAGGTAAGGCTGGGCGCCGGGCACGGGTGGCTGTCACTGCACTTTTTTGACAATTGGGGGCGCCGTGTGCCTCACTTAAGAGCTCAGAAGTGGGGTCACAGATAGCTCAAACTAGAGTGGAGTTAACTTGGGACGAGTTCGGGATTATAAACTGTACAGCTACAAGGAGCTCTGAGCAACTGCACTGGAGTAACAGCTGGACGTGCATTTTATTACACGAGTGACGCGTTTGTCATTGTATTGCTGGGAACTTCTACTTGCTACACTTGTGGTTTCACAAAATCGCTGCTTCGGAAGCTGAAGCATGTCTCTTGCTTACACTTGCTATATAACAAGTACATGTACGCAATTGCACGTCTACAAATAGGCTTTATACTGTATATATATATAATTCTATAACGCCGTTCAGAAAGCACATTACAGAGTTCAAGATAATCGAGTGTGGGTGTGTCAGCCAGTGAGTGCTCCAGGCGCTGGGCTGCATGCCTTCTAGGTCAGGGCTACTTTGCGATTCTTGGACAGGCTGGAATCTGAAACTGAATTACTTGCAAAGAACAAATAAATAATAATACAAATGCTAATTAGGTAATGGCAAAGTAAAGCAAATCCACAGTACATTTTTCCCATCCCCCAAGTGTAATGGCAAGTAGCATCGGCAATTCGTGTGGTTACACTGGGTGCGTCTCCTTGGTTGGAAGGGTACGGACATCGTACCGGCCAGAGGCGCACTTGGTAAAAAATATTTTGACAATAAAATACTCAGAAGACCCAAATGCAGCTATGAAAACGCAGGAATGATTACCCTAGTATACACCTGTTTGATATGGTGCCTTTCAGTGTGAGCGCCTCAGGATTACTGCTTTCAGCCAGTTTTCTTTTTCAAATGCTGTCACAAAGTGCTTTAAAACCTATAAAAACAAACGATCGTTTTGTGATTGATTACAACAAATCAATAACAGGTCTTTGTTTGGAGTAACACATTTCACAGTAGCAATTGTGTTTATTTGGAGGGCATTAGATGCCCGACATTTCTTGCTACCGCCCCCATGGTTTCTGAATAGGCATGTCTGAGAAAGGCCGTTCAAGACACTAAGCATTCAACTTTGATAAAAGGGGTGAGAAAACGACTTTAATAAAGTTACACCAGAATATCTTTACTGCAGTCAAATTTAATTTAATATTCAATTTCACCATTATAACTAGAAAAATGTTGGAATTAGCATTGAGGTCAGCTGAATCTACCCTAACCACCTCAGACACAAAGTGGGAGCAAGCCCTGAGCAGGATCACTGCAGAACAGACTGACATGCTCTCATATAGATCAATCCACCATCGACATCTAAGCTAATCTTTGCATCTGTGGAAAGTGAGCTGCACCTATAGTACCTAAAGAAAATGCTCACAGACAGAGCACATGGAGAATGCTCATGCTGTACACAGTAGCTCAACCAGATTTTGCATCTAGAAATCTTGAGCTGTGAGACACTCTGACACTATGCCAACCCGATTCACATAGCAAGCCATCTTTATTTTTTAACACTTTCTGTAGTGAATAAAATCAGAACCTGAGTACCTTACACAGGCACAGAGAGAATTGTCAAAGTTCAAATGGATATTGTCTGTGATAGAGAAGAAGTGATATCACTATGCCATTGGACACTATTTAGTCTATATCATACACAGTATGGATGCCCCATCCATGTTTGGTTCCTGCCTTGTAGATGGCCAGGTCTCTGTCCTCTGCGATCCTGCACTAGAGCAAGTTTAAGAAAGGATGGAGGGTTTAGCTTGAACTCAAAGCTATCCAAGCAGCTAATGTTTACAAATTCAAAAGTAAAATTAGCAAGACACAATTTGATAGAAATGAGGGTCCAAAGTTTGTCATAGGACCAAATTTGAGAATGTTAGGTTCTGATACTAGTAGTGCAGAGATAATTTCAGGCTGGATCAGTCAGTCAGGACTGAAAGAGCTTCTTGGAGAATTACTGAATTTTGCAGTCCTCACTAACAATTAATTTTACACTCTGTAAAACTACACAGCCACACCTTTAATGCTCAAGAGAGCCTTCTGTTAAAAAAAAGCAGCCATGGATGACTCCAAAGGAACCAAGTCCGCTCTCATGAGATGGCATTGAAATGTTTCATGATCAGTTATTAGATGCCTATGCTGTATAACTGGCTGCTTTGACAATTTCCAGCCCAACAATTCTGAGGACTTCTGACCGTCGCCTTGCAGACACTAAGTGTTGTGTGACTGAGACTGTGCAAGCATGAAAGAGCCCCAGTCATTGGCATCTCTACCTCTGAACAAAAACCCCTTTCTGAGGATCTCCAGCAGACAAGTCAGTCACAGACACCCGGCACCTAATGACACAGAGAAAAATGATGCCCTTTATCTGTTTGACCCATACCCATTCTCTGCCTCTGGGGCTTCTTTTACTGCTCTCAAAGAATGATCCTTCAACCCTCAAAGTAACAAGTGTGGGGGAAGTACCACCCGTATGTCTGCTCAGGTGAAGCCCCTTACATGCGAACAACTTGGGGTCAAGATGCTCTGGGAGTCAAGTGAATCCTCCCAAAGGCAGATCACCCACTTCAGCTTCTTGTTTTTGTGTAGATCTCTGCTGTTTACATGTCCTTTTCATTTCAATTAGGACAGGAAGGAGGATGATATGAAAATGACAAAGCTGAAAGGTAGGATGGGGGCCCTAAAAGAAAAACAGAGACAGATGGAGTACAAGAGGACAGGAGAGGTGTGATCAGTCTTAGGGTCTGTGCTAACTGGGGGCTGGGCTGGATGAGAGCTACATTGTCCACTATGGGTCATTCATCTGGTCTGTTTGTGCATGCTCCATGTTTGTCTAAACCCACTGTGAGTGCACATACTGATATGTTGCAGTATATAAGTGCAGTGTGTGATTGCTCATGATTAGACGGTGATGTCACATTGTGCGTTTGTGTTTATTGCCTTAATGCAAAATTTTAAATACAGCATATGTCAGTCACACTAGTACAATCATGCAAACAATACAACTGTGCACTTACAGTATAATTTATGTCACTTTAGTTGCATAGATATAAAAATAGACATTTACTGTGTACTGTATATGTTTTTTTCATTTTCAATGTGTTTCCTCATACATGTAACATGCATACACGCTGTAGTTGCTGATATGCAAAACAGTCCAAACAAGTGGTATATGGCTACACATTTGTGCATCCATGACCACAAAACGCCAGTCTTCCCCAAAGTCCAGGCCAAACCACACTGCCTCTTCTTTGGACCGCCTCCTTCTCTCTCTTCTCCGACCTCGTCCGTCTTCCACCCGACTCCAGCCCCGAATGAAGGGAGGCAGTCCCTTTTATCTGTACCCGGATGTGCTCCAGGTGTGTTCCAGCAATCTCCCACGAACACGCCCCAGTGTGACAGAAGTGCTGGCTGCGTACCTGGAAGCACTCCGGGTGTCCCCACTCATCTTCCCCCCAGCACTTCTGCCACTCCAGGCCTGGGGGCGCCCCCTGGTGGTGACCACGGGCCCCTACAGGGTTGTACTTCCCAGCTCTGTACCCGTGGCCCCCAAAGGAACCAGGGCGGTTACCCCCTCGTAGTCTGGAGACCTGAGCCCTCCTCCTGTCTTCCTGGGTGTCCCGGCTGGGTGCTACCCCCAGCTGCGTGCCACAATATATATATATGTGTATATATATATGTATGTATATGTATTTCTCTCCTAGGAGGATTCGCTTTGGCAGCGTGTTTGCCTCGCCTGTGTATTAGTGGCAGGGGGAAAGGTAAAACGGATGCCGTTTTGCTGATGTGCTCGACTCACTTCTATATTAGCAGCTAAGCGAGTGATTCTTTCTTCAGAGGTTTCGTTTTGCTGACGTGCTGGTTTGCTTGCGTATCCTCGGAGGTGGAGCCCTTAGCCCCGACTCCACCTCTCACTTCCGGGCCAGACAGACAGACAGACACACTCACACACTTCCATGCGTAGACATTTATATATAAGAGATATATATATATATATATACAGTACAGGCCAAAAGTTTGGACACACCTCCTCATTCAATGCGTTTTCTTTATTTTCATGACCATTTACAGCACTCCATCACTCTCCTTCTTGGTCAAATACCCCTTACACAGCCTGGAGGTGTGTTTGGGGTCATTGTCCTATTGAAAAATAAATGATCGTCCAACTAACCTGACTTCTGCACAACACAACTGCTGGTCCCAACCCCATTGATAAATCAAGAAATTCCACTAAATAACCCTGATAAGGCACACCTGTGAAGTGAAAACCATTTCAGGTGACTACCTTTTGAAGCTCATCGAGAGAATGCCAAGAGGGTGCAAAGCAGTAATCGAGCAAAGGGTGGCTATTTTGAAGAAACTAGAATATAAAACATGTTTTTAGTTATTTCACCTTTTTTGTTAAGTACATAACTCCACATGTGTTCATTCATAGTTTTGATGCCTTCAGTGAGAATCTGCCAATGTAAATGGTCATGAAAATAAAGAAAACACATTGAATGAGGAGGTGTGTCCAAACTTTTGGCCTGTACTGTATGTATATATATATATATATATATATATATATATACACGAGGGGAAGTCAGAGTTCAGAGTTTGGTAACACTGCTCGTATCTAACGCTGAATGAGTGTAGTCGCCAATATTTCTATACAACGTGTAACTCTTATTCCCGTGTTATTCGTTGGAGTGTAGCAGACTGTTAAACATGACAGCTCCATTGTCGATCTGCACCAAGGAGGAAATGAGGGCAGTGATTCGCTTTTTGTTTGCGGAAGGTGTTAAACCTACGGCCCGTTATCATGACGAGGGAGATGGATTTTTACAACAAATCGTTACTGTAGATGAAACTTGGGTTCATCATCACGAACCGGAAAGTAAGGCTGCAAGCATGGTTTGGAAACTAAAGGAAGCGCTAAGGGGAAGAAGATTTGCAAGTGATGAAGTTGTCATTGATGCGGTGCAAAATTGGTTGCAGATGCAACCGAAAAACTTTTTTCCCGACGGAATCAAAAAACTTGGGAAAAGTGCATTGAAGTCCAGGGAGGTTATGTAGAAAAATAAGGTATTTTTCACATTTCTATCATTAGAATAAATGCCCCTTTTCTCAAATGTCCCTTTACTTTTGACTTCCCTCGTGTATATATATATATATATATATATATATATATATATATATATATATGTATGTGTTTGTGTGTATGTTTAGAGTATGTGCATGTGCATTTACTAAACTGTGTATGTGTTTGTACACAGACATCTGTGTGTGCTGCTTCACAGATACATATACCCATGAACTCACTCTGTTTGTGTGCACACTTGTTTTGATATGTATGTCTGCTTTTAATTATGAATTATATTTGTAGATTCAGATTTTTAAGCTGTATGTGCACATGCATATTTGTGTTTTATGCATATGTGTGCACCTTTACAGATATACCTGTATATATAGATATAGATATAGATGTAATCCAGAGTGCAAGTTAGGGTAACTGAGATACATGCAGCTCATCTGCACTTTTTACACCAAAATATAGTACTTGTTTTTTGTGGTTTTAAGATGTTTTGTTTCATTTGCACCTTCCGTGCTTAAAGTAGATCAGTCTGCTTGAATGTGTGAAAACAATTGACCAGTTCTGCTCCACTGATCTGAGGATGTTAGAAATAAAGAGAGCACCAGTTGCACAGCTTACCAGTCAGAGTTGTCAAACAATGCACACAAAAGCTATTGCCCGATGGCATTCTTGGAGTTTGACCAAGAGGCAGCCTTCAGTACCTATAACATAACTAACACCACCAGTGAACATGAGCAGATCCAGTTATACATTTGTGTGTGGAAAAGTCCATATGTCTACAATACTTATGGACCTGTCAGTTAAATATAAATTATTTTTCTTCCCAAATTGCACTCTTTGTGACAGACAGCATTAGAGTGCTTACAACAAATACAGTAGACATGTCACGTACCCTGCTTATTCCAGACCAGGGTAGTCTGGGGTGGATGCTGAAGCCTCTTCTAGTCAGCATAGGTGGCAAGGACCTTGGACAGGGTGCCACTCCATTGCATAAAGAACACAAGCACTCATCCACACACCAAACACACATTAGGGCCAGTTCAGTGTTGCCACTTCACCTAACCTGCATATCTTTGGACAGTAGGAAGAAACTGGAGCACTCAAAGGAAACCCACGTAGACACAGGGAGAACATGCAAACTTGATGCAAGGAGGACCCAGGACATGAACCCCAGTCTTCCTACTTCAAGGCAGCAGCACTTGCCACTGTGTCACCACACTGCCCCCAGTTTAAGTCTACATTAGAAACTATCAGATATTTCTGAAATATGACCAGTCTAGTCAGTGTCATTAATCAGAGTGTGCTAACTAACTAAAGTGGTGTTTCTACAGCCTGCATTTAAGTGCTGAGGGCAATGAGGCACCCCTTACACTAATAGGCAGATCATTCCAAATTTTGAGGGCCCTGTAACTAAATACTTGACTTAGTAGTTTTATGTAACCATAACATTTAGAATGCCTGTATCCGAAGATCTTGATTGCATGTATTAATAAGTTCTGTTAAGGAGATCCAAACAAAGCCATTTAAATAAGAAGGATTTTAATATCCATATATAATCAGTAGGGATGCTTCGATCATGTTGTTTAAGGCTGATACCGATCACTGATATTTATGTTACTTTATTGGCCAATTCTAATACCGATTTAAATATTTTTTCTTTATCCCTTTAAAAAAAAAAACTTTTTACATTAAGCTCCTGCATAACCTGATGCATAGAAACCTTATTTCCTATATTAAAGTGGACTTTTATGATTAACCTATAGACTACAGGTGCTAATTGTTCATTTTTTATTAAACAAAACTTCCTTAAAATACATCCATCCATCTATTATCCAACCTGCTATATCCTAATTACAGGGTCACGGGGGTCTGCTGGAGCCAATCCCAGCCAACACAGGGTGCAAGGCAGGAAACAAACCCTGGGCAGGGTGTGGGCCAACCGCAGGGCGCGCACACACCCACACACACCCACCAAGCACACACTAGGGACAATTTAGAATCGCCAATGCACCTAACCTGCATGTCTTTGGATTGTGGGAGGAAACCCACACAGACACAGGGAGAACATGCAAACTCCACACAGGGAGGACCCAGGAAGCAAACCCAGGTGTCCTAACTGCGAGGCAGCAGCGCTACCCACTGCACCACCGTGCCGCCCCTTAAAATACATACTTTAATAAACTATAAACAAAAATATTTAACCATAATACATATCTCATAAAAAAAAATGCTTCACATAATTACAAGTTGTAATGTTGTTTCATTTTTTTCTATAACATACCTACTTGAAACAAGGCTTAATTAAAAAAGTAGTTTTCAACATTTCTCTAGCAACAAACATATAATAACAATAAATTGGTGTTGGCAATTAAACACTGCTTAGATATAAATATACATGCACTTAATAGGTTTTAATAATTTTATATCATTAATTGCACTACAGCTTCTTGCTGTTCAAATATACATTTGCTACATTTTTACAGGTGTCTTTTTTAACTTCATTGTTTTAGCTAGGAGGGTGGCACAGTGGCGCAGTGGTAGCGCTGCTGCCTCGCAGTTAGGAGACTTCTCGGGTCCTCCCTGCGTGGAGTTTGCATGTTCTCCCCGTGTCTGCGTGGGTTTCCACCGGGCGCTCCGGTTTCCTCCCACAATCCAAAGACATGCCAGTTAGGTGGATTGGCGATTCTAACTTGGCCCTAGTGTGTGCTTGGTGTGTGGGTATGTTTGTGTGTGTCCTGCGGTGGGTTGGCACCCTGCCCAGGATTGGTTCCTGCCTTGTGTTGGCTGGGATTGGCTCCAGCAGACCCCCGTGACCCTGTATTCGGATTCAGCAGGTTAGAAAATGGATGGATGGATTAGCTAGACATTTTTAATTACTGAGGTGTAATTATAAAATATGGATTACCATTTTATTTATGTAGAACTTGTTTCTGACCAAAACCTATGCTGTATGAAACATAGCAACAAAATATTGTTTACTAAACAGCAATATCAAATTTGCCTTTATCTTTTCTTCTTCCAATTAAAAGCATAAGCTTCTACATTTTAAACAAGCTCGCTATCTAAACTCAAGCGGTGTCTGTTTTAATTTAAAGGACAAAATAAAGGTCTAAATTCCTTAAAGCAGCATTTCTTGCCGTTTGTCTAACTGCACAGGACAACTTCTCAAATTACTTTTTATTTCAGTTTATTACTTCCCATTCTTTAATGCAAGTGCTAATATACCATTCAGCTCTCATTTGCTGAAAAAACAAGCCTCCACTCACTGCTGTTTGTTTAGACTGCAAAAGAAAAGAAAGGCACATGTGCAGACTCAACCTCCGTATTGCCTCAGGTGAAGGAGCGATGCAACTAAATTACCATAAAGTTTAGAAAAACAGGAGTTGAAAATTTAAGTCTGATCGAGTCTTTTTTAGTGAAAATCATCCGATTCCAATTTGGAGCATTACTAATAATCAGAGGTTAGTGTAAAGATTTAAGAACAAGAGTAAAATGGATATACTTATTTGTTCTGGAAATGATCCTGGGAGCAGCATTTTGATTTAACTGAAAGCTGTTCACAGAATGAGTTGAACAGCTGGTGAATAAACCATTACAGTAGTCAGTTCTGCCTGAAATAAATGCACACATTAACATTTTCGTATTCTAAATAATGATTACTGTATCTACATTGTCTAGTAGTTCGCTAGAAAAAGCATGTCTTAGATAGTGCAGTAGTAGGAGTGCTAAAGGATTGATTAGTGTTTAATATCTGATCACTTCATCCATATTCCAAAGTCAGTTCTGGCTCACAGAGGCTAAAGCTTGTGCAAGCAGGAATCAACCCTGGATGGGATAGCAGTACATCACAGGGTGCAATCTCACGTTAACATCTCTATCCCTCATACCAGGCATGTCTAAAGTCATCAATTCACTGAACTTTTGTGTCTTATGGATGTGATGGACAGACAATTATTCTTAGAGAAAAATCCATATGGTAATGGGTAGTACATGAAAAGTCCACACTCATTGTGGAGAGGGATGGCCAATTGGTAAGAAGTTACCAAAGGCCAGTTCATCATTAAAATCTTGAAGGATAGATGAAACCTACACGAGAGGAAAAGATACACACTGGCACACAGCAGCCGGGAATGCAGACAGTCATAATTTTTTAAACATATTATTTTTATCATTCATGGTGTTGCATGTGTGTTACGTGTTTATGACATTGTTCCGCTGTAACATTTCGGAAGTTAGTTGCTGTAACACTAGGTCCATTTACATGAATTGAATAACCTGGTTATTCACAGAAACCTGTTTTCTAAAACGCCATTTAAACCCTTACTCTGGTTAGAGAAACTGGGTTATTGGCCTCTAAGAATCCTGGTTAAGAGAGGTAGACAACCCAGTAACCCAAATATATGGCCATGTAAACCTTTAACAGGGTTACTGTTAAGCATTTTGTAATCTGCACATGCCCGTTGCACTCTGTCAGTCTGTATGTATTTGCTTCGCACACACTTTCAGAAAACTCGGGTAGAAACAAAGTAAACTTCCAGAAGCAAATGTTCAAGCGATCACATTAGTCCATGTGTATCCTAAGAGCATATAGGATATTTGAGTTTCTGTGCCTTTGTGCAAATAAGGTCATATAAAAAAGTTTGAGATCCCTTCTTAATTCTTTGGATTTTTGTTTATCATTGGCTGAGCTTTCAAAGTAGCAACTTCCTTTTAATATATGACATGCCTTATGGAAACTGTAGCATTTCAGCAGTGATGTTAAGTTTATTGGATTAACAGAAAATATGCAGTATGCATCATAACTAGACAGGTGCATACATTTGGGCACCGCAGTAGAGATATTACATCAATACTTAGTTGAGCCTCCTTTTGCAAATATAACAGCCTCTAGATGCCTCCTATAGCCTTTGATGAGTGTCTGGATTCTGGATGGAGGTATTTTTGACCATTCTTCCATACAAAATCTCTCCAGTTCAGTTAAATTTGATGGCTGCCAAGCGTGGACAGCCTGCTTCAAATCATCCCATGGATTTTCGATGATATTCAAGTCAGGGGATTGTGACGGCCATTCCAGAACATTGTACTTCTCCCTCTGCATGAATGCCTTTGTAGGTTTTGAACTGTGTTTTGGGTCATTGTCTTGTTGGAGTATCCAAACCCTGCGTAACTTCAACTTTGTGACTGATGCTTGAACATTATCCTGAAGAATTTGTTGATATTGGTTGAATTCATCTGACCCTCAACTTTAACAAGGGCCCCGGTCCCTGAACAAGCCACACAGCCCCACAGCATGATGGAACCTCCACCAAATTTGACAGTAGGTAGCAGGTGTTTTTCAGAATGCTGTGTTCTTCTTCCGCCACGCAAAGTGCTTTTTGTTATGACCAAATAACTCAATTTTTTGTCCCATTACTCCAAAGCACTTTGTTCCAAAATGAATCTGGCTTGTCTAAATGAGTATTTGCATACAACAAGCGACTCTGTTTATGGCGTGAGTGCAGAAAGGGCTTATTTCTCATCACCCTGTCATACAGATGTTCTTTGTGCAAATTGCACTGAATTATAGAACAATGTACAGATACACCATCTGCAGCAAGAAGTTCTTGCAGGTCTTTGGAGTTGATCTGTGGGTTGTCTGTAACCATTCTCACAATCCTGCGTATATGCCGCTCCTGTATTTTTCTTGGCCTGCCAGACCTGGGTTTAACAGCAACTGTGCCTGTGGCCTTCCATTTCCTGATTACATTCCTTACAGTTGAAACTGACAGTTTAAACCTCTGAGATAACTTTGTGTAGCCTTCCCCTAAACCATGATACTGAACAATCTTTGTTTTCAGAGCTTCTGAGAGTTGCTTTGAGGATCCCATGCTGTCACTCTTCAGAGGAGAGTTAAAGGGAAGCACAACTTGCAATTTACCACCTTAAATACTTTTCTCATGATGGGAGACACCTGTCTATGAAGTTCAAGGCTTAATGAGCTAATCCAACCAATTGGTGTTGCAAGTAATCAGTATTGAGCAGTTACATGCATTCAAATCAGCACAATTACAAGGGGACCTAAATTTTTGCACAGCCAGTTTTTCACATTTGATTTAATTTCATACAACTAAATACTGCTTCACTAAAAATCTTTGTTTGGAATACACCCCAGTACTCAGATGTTCCTAGGAAATGCAAGACATACCACTGTTGTCTTTTTTGTTGAAAGTAAATTATTATGTAGGCTGAGAGGGGTTCCCAAACTTTTTTATATGATTATGTATACATTCATGTATGTTCTTGTCTGTTGTATGAGTACAATTTATTTAACTACACTATTGTTTTCACTCTCCAGTTTTAGAACATTCTAGGCAATAGGGCATGAAAAGGTGACGTGATATTCTTTAAAAAGTGAAAAATGGTACTCCATTTCATTTTGCCAGTTTTCCGGGGACAACTCTTCCCTTCCACCTATGCGTGCAACACTGGCTTTTCCATGATCTGCTCACTGGATTCTTTTAGTTGTAACTACTAGTGATTAGTTGAAAGTTCATGGCAGTTGCTACTGCCACCAGTCTCTGTGGTTCCAACAAACAATTAGACAACGATCAGATAAGCCAAGGTTGAATGTGCAGTCATGAATAATGGGGGCTTCGTCCTCCAATACAATGCCACTTTCTGTTTTCTTCCATGCCTTTTCCACCTCCATTGCCTAATCTCCAAATTCAAATGTTTTTTTCACATCTTCAAATACCGGACCACCCAGTGAGCTGGCAGTGATGCATCTGAGAACTTACTGGGTTGTAGTGGTAAGAACAGCTTCCACATCCCAGAGTCTTGGGAAATGAACAGAGTGCATTCATTAACCCTTTCTTTTTCTGTCTATAAAGTTCCCGTTTTCTGTTGAATATAATGACTATTTAGAATAAAAAAATAAAGGAGCCTGGATTTGGTTTATTTATCCGCTCATTTAAGTTGTTATGTACAGGGAGTGTAGAAATATAGTCTATAAAGTTATTTATTCATTGCTCTGCACTTAGCACAAAGGGCGCCATGCAGTCCCTTATTTTCTTGCCATAATTTACACATTTCTTCATTCTTTAGTGACCTTCGATGCTTTAACAAACTGTTAAAGGAAAGTTATGAGGATAAGAGTATGTTATGCACAAGTAAAGCTGTAGATGCAAATCTCCTAGCACATTCTCTTATCCCTAAAGATGTGATATCTCATGAACATCATGTGCATTATTAAGATTTTGACTCACATCATTAATACTTTTATTAATACTCACTTGAAATTAATTTTAGCAAGCAAATCATAATCATTATTACAAAGGTCTCATATGGTGCACTTGGTCTGTATTAAACAGTGTCTTACAGGGGATAACTGAAGAAGCTAGGGAGTTGCCCTCACATTTCCAATTTCAGTTACACCACAAGGTGCCAAATGCAGATATATCAAGCAGCTCCTTAGTCCTCCTGACTCAGCGGCATTGTTAGAGTGGTGGTTTTCCGATTACCTTACATAGGCCCCTGATATTCATTGCTGTTACACCACTGACTCTATCGAAGGGCTGTGGTCTACATGTTTGACTCGTCACTTGCAGAGGTAAGATAATGTGATGTGTGATCTCAAAAGCAGCTCCCAAAAAATGTATAAACTGCATACCTAATACACATGGAATGATTTAAATATGCATTGTAGATGGACAATCAAATGGAAATTGACATATTAATCATGCTGCAAATACTGTTCAATACAATAAAAGATAAGCATACTTGTGTTCATGAATGTTAGGCATATAAGGAATTATTTCTGAACATAGTGTAACCTCAGGTAAAATTTTAATTTTGTACAATAAATATGTTTTGTGTTTATGTTTCATTTTTCAACCATTCCGTATTTGCAATTTGTACATAATGTACTGGTAATTGTGCATTAAAAATAAATTAAACTGACTGAAGCAGCCATGATAACAAATATTCCTTTTGTCTTTTCATTCTCCTCTTTCCTTCTCTTGCTTTATCCTTCGCAATGTGCCACAAGTGTCATGCTGCTTTACCAGGCCCAATAATGGAGTTTTCTTGGTTACCTAACATGGCTATATAGCGGCTATCACTATCAGCTCACTGCTCCAGGACTCAGGTTTGGAATTCTGCCAGTATAGAGAGTTATATGAGTGTTTTCTGTACTCTAGATTATTCCCAGAGTTCAATTGGCCTGGTGTGAATAAGTGAGGGTATATACTATGACGGAAGGGCGTCCTCTCCAGACATCAGTCTTCTATTCTGCTCCCAGTGCTGCTAAGATAAGATTGCTAATGACCATATAATGGAATTAGTGGGCAGGTTAGGTAAATAATAATTATTCCAAAATAAAAATGTATATGTTTATTTGTACAATGAATATAAAAGATATTTATGAAACACAATCTCAGCTTGTGTGTGCTTTATGCACAGCTTTGTTTTTCAAGCCACAGACCTCATATTTGGCAAACAGGTATGTCTCAGCACATCGGGTTTTTGACATCATTTCTGTCTCCCTTGGATGAAAGGGGCAGCTAGAGTTAGAGCAAATAGTGAAAACAACTACAGGTTGATTTGTCAACAGACAAAAGACACACGTGCCTTTCAGCCAAAAAACCTGGGTTGGATCTCGGACAATTACATTTAACTTTTCTTTTTTATCAAACGTTTCCCCTCACTATTTTTGTCAGTCTCAAGCCGCCTCATATTGTATAGAGAGGTGTGTATTGTAATTTAGGGTTCTCTGCACCAGAAGGAAAACAACTAAATTGTTGTATACTAAGATGTATTAGAATACTAACAATATTTATGCGCTAAATGGAACAAGTTTAAGGCTGATAAAGTTTGGTAATGTATGCAATTGTAATTACCTTTTACCTTTCTACCTTAGTACCAAGTATTTCTGTCACAAATTTCAAACCTCCTCTTTTGTTTGACCAATAACATCCACAAGCAACAGTAGGTAACAAATTAGAAAGGAAGGGATAACATCTGCTATAATTGTAACTACACAAACCATTTTAAAGGTCTCAGCAGTTTCTTAAATGTTATCTTAATATATATCTTATATATAAACATCTACGTGTAGAAGTGTGTGTGTGTCCATCTGTCCGGCCTGGAAGTTCAAGGCTACAGAATGAAGCTCAAAGAGCCGGCAAGGCGGCCGGCCCAAGTTAATGAGTTGGAAGAAGAAAGAAGTACGAGGCTACAACATAAAGTTGAAAGAAAGTAACTCCATTGCCAAAATGAGACCGCCAAGGATAGACAAACGAGACGGAAACTCGCTTTGCCGCTCTTAGACAAGGGGGGCGAGCACGTCTGCAAAATGAAACCGCTGACTCTGCATTTCAGTTTTTTTTCTGACGATTCCAATAGTTTCTAGGAGCAGGCATGGGCTTACACAGCTAGTAATATATAATTTCCTGGATCTGTCCATTTGTCTGTCTAGTGATGATACGTACTTTAAGCCACGTTCACTTCCTTAGAAGTCCACTAAGCTTCTCCACTGCTTTATACACAGTAGTTGTGATAATAGACTTTATCAATGTGCTCCACTTTCTAGGCTTACACCATCACAAAGGGGAAACTTGCCAACTGCTGAGACACTAATGAACTTTTTCCCATGCTCTCTAATATTGTCATAATAATATATTTAAAATTACCAGCTCTTATAAATGAGAGCAGGATTCACTTAATCTGCCTAATCCAAGTATCTAAACCAGTTGTTTTTTGAATGTTAACTAGGATTTGGCACAAATGAGGGGCATATTTAAGGCCTCCATCATTTCTAAGGTATGACTACACTGATGACACTCCTTGTTAAAAGAAGATTTTTTTTTATCCTGCGTAGAAAGTGCAATTGCCTTATGGATACACCATTATGGGTAGACATTGCATGTCTGTGTGGATTTTTCTCAGGATTTGCTGTTTTATAATTCACATCTAAACACATGTGCATTATGATGATTAGTAATTCTATGTTGGCCCAATGTGTATGTGTGAGAATTGGCCCTGTGATGGTCTGGCACATGGCCAGTGTTTGTTACTGCCTTCAGACATTTGATTCTGCATTGAACTACGCCATGTTTTAATGGGGGAGGATTATCACAGAGAATTAATAAAGCATTCAATAGTGAGCTGTGCTTTTTAAATTTGTACAATTGTAAGCACTAATTTTTACTAAGAGAATGTCAAATGGGCCGGCATGGTGGCGCAGTGGGTAGTGCTGCTGCCTCGCAGTTAGGAGACTCGGGTTCCCTTCCCGGGTCCTCCCAGCGTGGAGTTTGCATGTTTTCCCTGTGTCTGCGTGGATTTCCTCCAGGTGCTCTAGTTTTCTCCCACAGTCCAAAGACATGCTGGTTAGGTGCATTGGTGATCCTAAATTGTCTCCTGTGTGTTTGCGCCTGAATATGAACAGTGAGTCCAGTCTTACGTGACATTCGCCCAGTTGCTTTCATAGCTCTGAATTATGCCATGGAGCTGAATGCCTGTGGTTGGGTGGCACCCTGCCCAGGGTTTGTTTCCTGCCTTGCGCCCTGTGTTGGCTTGGATTGGCTCCAGCAGACCCCATGACAATGTAGTTAGGATAATAGTGGGTTTGATAATGGATGGTTGGATGGAATGTCAAATGAGAGGTAATTTCAAACACACTGAAGATAATCATGACACTAAACATGTATAAAAATTAATAGAAAATTAATGTAAAGTATTTCCTTGAGTAAAAACGTAAAAAATGTAACAAATGAGTGGAAAGCATTCAGTCTATTAAGCTAACTTTGATGTAGTTTATGTCTGTATCTTACTTATAGTACATATTGCACTTATGCTTCGTACATGGCAGAGACATCATTTGCTCCCAACTTCCACAACCCTTCATGTGAAGAAGTGTATTCTTATTTCCATCTTTAATTGGCTGGTGCCTTTAAATACTGATTCATCATTTTAACAGAAATAATTACACTAGATACAGAACATTTGAAGATGTGGATTGGCGTTTTATGTCGGCATAAAGTTAAAATGTTCTTTTATAGCTGCTTAACTTTTATTTGGATGCTCAATTTTCTTCTCACATCCAAAACACTTGAATGTTAGGTTAATTGACAGCACCATATGACAGAGTGTAGTGTGTTGTGGCCTCTATGACCCTGTCCCTGGCTTAAGCAGGCCTCAAAAATGGTTTGAAGTGTTGGGTAATAAACAGTTGTGCTTGAAAGTTTGTGAACCCTTTAGAATTTCTATATTTCTGCATAAATATGACCTAAAACATCATCAGATTTTCACTCAAGTCCTAAAACTAGATTAAGAGAACCCAATTAAACAAATGACACAAAAATATTATACGGTCATTTATTTATTGAGGAAAATGATCGAATCTATACTAATAAAAGGCAAAGCCCTCACTGACTCACTCACTCACTGACTGATTCACTGATTCATCACTAATTCTCCAACTTCCCTTTTAGGTAGAAGGCTGAAATTTGACAGGCTTATTCCTTACAGGTCACTTACAAAAGTTAAGCAGGTTTCATTTCGAAATTCTACATGTAACGGTCATAACGGTCGACAATGTCCGCCATGTTGAACTCTCTTATTTATGGCCCCATCTTCACGAAATTTGGTAGGCGGCTTCCCTGCGCTAACCGAAACAAATGTATGTACTTATTTCGATGGTATGATGCCACTGTCGGCCGCCATATTGAACTTTCCAACATCACTAATTTTCCAACTTCCGCGTAGGTAGAAGGCTGACCCCATCTTCACGAAATTTGGTAGGTGGCTTCCTGCGCTAACCAAAACCGATGTATGTACTTATTTCAGTGGTATGATGCCACTGTCGGCCGCCATATTGAAGTTTCCAATGTCACTAATTCTCCAACTTCCCGTGTAGGTAGAAGGCTGAAATTTGGCAGGCTCATTTCTTACAGCTTACTTACAAAAGTTAAGCAGGTTTCATTTCGAAATTCTATGCGTAATGTTCATTACGGTCGACAACGTCCGCCATGTTGAACTTTCTTATTTATGGCCCCATCTTCATGAAATTTGGTAGGCGGCTTCCCTGCGCTAAGCGTAACCAATGTACGTACTTATTTCGGTGGTATGATGCCACTGTCGGCCGCCATATTGAACTTTTCAACGGTCTTTGTTACTTATGGGCCCATCTTCAAGAAATTTGGTACGCGGGTTCCCAACGCTAACTGATTCCTACTTACGTACATATATACGTTCATAGCCTGCAGCTCGGTCACCGTGTGAGGCGGCATTGGGTCCCCCATCCCAACGCCTCCCACGTTGTTGGCTGCCTGCCTATATAAGGCCATCCGTTGCTCCAGTCTCTACATTCCCTTCCTTGCTACGCCACGGGATTCATGTCTCCCTGCTGATAACTACAGCCTTTTTATTTAATCCACAGCTTCTCCGTTGTTTTATTGTTCATTTATTACGATTATAGTTATTGTGTAGGTATTTTAGACTTACTTTACATTGTTCAGGTACCCATTTCCTTTATCATTCCAACCGTACCCCCATTACCATGTCTATCGAGGTGATTACCATCGAACTGTCACTTACCGAGTGGTTTCCATGACCGGAGATGGCACCTACGTTTTCCATTCTCTTTGTTACATACTGCATGGCCATATCAGGCTCACTCTTGATATCCAGAGGAACATTGTGTCTTATGTATTGAATGACTGGGACAGGTTCAAGGTGTGGACTGATGACGGTACAGGAGATAATTATACTACACAGGAGCACTAGAAGAGTGAAATGCTTAAGCCCTTCACCTATGGTTCTGCATGTGAGTTGATGGATGCCGCTGAATTGTTCGGTTGTCGCTTTCAAGTGTACCGAAATGGCCAAATATTTTACACCTTTCGACAACTGCCAGTGCCTCTTAAACATCTTATACTCACAGGTGACGATTACAGTAGTGGACACTTTGATGTTTATTAATGTTTAAACTCTCAAAAGCTGGATGTGAAGTTATTGATGAAACCGGTTGTATACTTGCAACGCTTGACAGATGCCGAATGTCTCTTCAACACAAGTCCTACAAATACTGTCGTAATAGAAACAAACCATGAAACTCAAACCGACAGCAGCAATCCAAGCTGTGAGATTTGAAACAAGATTACTGTTCACATGGCCAACTGTACGTTGCATGCTCAAGAGTAAGCTCAGTGCACAGCTTGGTCATATTACAACCGGAGGGCCGAACTCACAATGTGGTATACAAAGAGATCCTTAACAAATAATTATTGGTATATTTTCCCTCAGTTTAAAAAGGTTTAATTTTCTTCTTAATAAAAATTTTAAGGCAGTACTTACGCCATGCGCGGTATTTTGTTAGTATTACATATTTGTGAGTGGCAAAAGTATGTGAACCACTAGGATTAGCAGTTAGTTTGAAGGTGAAATTAGAGTCAGGTGTTTTCAATCAATGGGATGACAATCAGGTGTGAGTGGGCACCCTGTGTTATTTAAAGAGCAGGGATCTATCAAAGTCTGCTTTTCACAACACGTCTGTGGAAGTGTATCATGGCATGAACAAAGGAGATTTCTGAGGACCTCAGAAAGAGAGTTGTTGATGCTCATCAGGCTGGAAAAGGTTACAAAACCATCTCTAAAGAGTTTGGGCTCCACCAATCCACAGTCAGACAGATTGTGTACAAATGGAAGAAATTCAAGACCATTGTTACCCTCGCCAGGAGTGGTCGACCAACAAAGATCACTCCAAGAACAAGGCGTGTAATAGTCGGCGAGGTCACAAAGGACCCCAGCATAACTTCTAAACAACTGAAGGCCTCTCTCACATTGGCTAATGTTCATGTTTATGAGTCCACCATCAGTAGAACACTGAACAACAATGGTGCATGGCAGGGTTGCAAGGGGAAAGCCACTGCTCTCCAAAAAAAACATTGCTGCTCGTCTGCAGATTGCTAAAGATCACGTGGACAAACCAGAAGGCTATTAGAAGAATGTTTTGTGGACGGATGAGACCAAAATAGAACTTTTTGGTTTAAATGAAAAGCGTTATGTTTGGAGAAAGGAAAACACTGCATTCCAGCATAAGAACCTTATCCCATCTGTGAAACATGGTAGTGGTACTATCATGGTTTGGGCTTATTTTGCTCCATCTGGGCCAGGACGGTTTGCCTTCATTGATGGAACAATGAATTCTGAATTATATCAGAGAATTCTAAAGGAAAATGTCAGGACATCTGTCCATAAACTGAATCTCAAGAGAAGGTGGGTCATGCAGCAAGACAACGACCCTACTAAGCAAACGTCGTTCTACCAAAGAATGATTAAAGAAGAATTAAGTTAATGTTTTGGAATGACCAAGTCAAAGTCCTGACCTTAATCCAATCAAAATGTTGTGGAAGGACCTGAAGCGAGCAGTTAATGTGAGGAAACTCACCAACATCCCAGAGTTGAAGGTGTTCTGTACAGAGGAATGGGCTACAATTCCTCCAAGCCGGTGTGCAGAAATGATCAAAAGTTATCAGAAACGTTTAGTTGCAGTTATTGCTGCAAAGGGGGGGTCATACCAGATACTGAAAGCAAAGGTTCACATACTTTTGCCACTCACAAATATGTAATATTTGATCATTTTCCTTAATAAATAAATGAGCAAGTATAATTTTTTTGTCTCATTTGTTTAACTGGTTTCTCTTTATTTACTTTTAGGACTTGAGTGAAAATCTGATGATGTTTTAGGTCATATTTATGCAGAAATCTAGAAAATTCTAAAGGGTTCACAAACTTTCAAGCACAACTGTAATCTAGGCCCTATATGGGTGTGAGTGAGTGAGCCGTTCAATGGTTTCACACCCTGTGCATGACTGGTTCTTGCCTTGCACCCAATCCTGCTCGCATAGACTTCAGCCCCACACAATGTTATGCTGGAAAAAAAACAGATTTGTGACATGCATGGATGCATAGAGAGGTTGCAATAAATGATCATTCAGCTTCTATACTGTACATCAGGGGTGAGCAAAATCTGTCCTGGAGGGCAGGTTTTTGTTCTAATTCAGTTGCTCATTTAGAAAGCAATCCTTGCCTAGAACAGATCTTATGCATCTCTCCAATGTCAGGTGATTCTGATATCATGACCTATCATTTTTTCTTTCCTTTCTGAGAATGTCATTCACATGATTTGAAGCCTAAAAGTGATGAGTAATTTTCAGCCCGTCACTTTTTTCTCTTCTATCTCCTTCTAATAGGGTATGATGAATGCACACAGCTGTAAATGCAAACAAGATATAGCTAGAAGGACAACTGCTGATTCCTTTGTCATTTTCATCTTATTGCTAATAAGGAGCCATTAAAAACAGTGAATGCAGCAATTTAAGACTAAAGTAAGCAATTAATGGTGGCAAATGTTAACAACTAAAATGAAGCAGAAAAATGTTGCATGAGCAATAATGCCTCATCAGCAATAACTGACTTCATTAAGCTATTGAGTTGGAAGAAAATCTGTAGCCACTGCGGCCCTCCTGGACCAATGTTGATCACCACTGCTATAGTTGATACACACTGCAGTGCATCCACCCAACTGTAGTATATTTAGAACATTCTAGAGCTCTGTTGGAGTAGTAAGCAATCGATCTGGTTATTACTAGCTTATTAACTACGTCTAACTAGCATTTAGATGACCACTCAGCTTATGGTGTGGGACTGCTGGGTGTGACTTCCAAGGATGGTGGGTGGGATGAATGAATGTATTGTATAGAAAGCTTTAGGTTTGATTCCTGTTTATACAACCATGATTTGTTTTCTTCTGTCCATTTCAGGTCTACTGACATATCTCATTCCTCATCCATGGATTCAACATACTTCAATCAAACCTTTGGGAACTGCAGCAGTGAAAGCTCCCTTGAAAACGTTTTGTTTGCTGCTTTTTACCTGGTCATATTCTTGTTGGCTCTTGTAGGGAATGGACTTGCTCTGTGGGTCTTCTCTGGGCAACGTGGGCCTTCCTCTCCAGCCAACATTTTTCTGGTACATTTGGCTGTGGCAGATCTATCTTATGTGGCAATCCTGCCACTGAGAGCTGTATATCACTTGCTAGGGGGACACTGGCCCTTTGGAGAAATCCCATGTCGGATATCAGGCTTCCTTTTCTATGTTAATATGTACGCTAGCCTTTATTTCCTGGCTTGTGTGGCAGGTGACCGTTACTTGGCTGTTGTGCATGCTGTGCGCTCCCTGAAAATTCGCCGTTCCCGATATGCTCATTTTGTTAGTGCAGGACTGTGGCTCCTCGTGACTGTGTCTATGGCACCCCTGCTGGTATCTGGACAAACTGCACAAGTGGACAACATCACAGTCTGTTTGCAGCTGTACCGGGAAAAGGCTTCCAAGAGTGCTCTGATCTCCCTTGCTTTGGCCTTCACTCCTCCCTTCCTTGTCACACTTACCAGTTATATCCTGATTGCCCAGAGTCTTAGACAAGGCATGAGACTTGAGCCTGGTCTCAAGTCCAAGGCTCTACGCACCATCAGCTTGGTGCTTCTCATATACCTTGTATGCTTTCTTCCTTATCACATTAGCCGGGCCACCTTCATTCTCACACATGGTGAGCCCACAGCTCCCTGTCCCCTCAAAAGGACTTTGCTCTTGGGCAATCGTGTGACCTCTTTCCTCACTTGTCTCAATGGTGCTCTTGATCCCTTGGTGTATATTTTTGGTGCTGAGAAGTTTCGTGATGGGCTTCAAAGGCTGCTGTGTAGAGGAAAGGCTGAACCATCAGTTGTCACCAGTGGAGAAGGAAAAGTAACGCATGAGAGCTCCATTAGTGCCAAGTCTGAACTTTAAAGTGAATTTGGCAGAGGTACTGTTTTTCAACTTATGCAAATTTTATACAAGAAGAATTACAAGTGCCTGATTATCTAATAGTGGCCAGCAGGTAGATGCCAAGTCACCCTGACAAAACTACTGCAAAAATCATACTGTGATGGTAAAAACCACCCATAATTCAAGACTGTAAAATATGCTTACATATTAATTAATTACTTAAAGTACTAATTTATTTTTTCTATTCAAGTGAATTGTAACACGTATCCTAGCAGGTTCAGATCCTGCTCATTTCATTTGGGCTTACAGGGAGAAAGCACTTAAAATGTCAGCAATGGTTGTGTAGGCCATAATATGTCCTGTCACAGAAGACTGATAGTTTGCAGAAATTTGAAGAACTTATTTAAATATATATTTATATATTCAACACACAATATATCAATCTATTTTTATATCTGCCTGCCCATTTTTGGGTTGTGTGGGACCAGAGCCTATACTAGCTTCTTTTGAGCATAAGGTAGGAACTAACCTTGCATTGGATGATACATCAGTACAGTTTCTCACATATTCATATAAACAACAGAAATAATAACAATCATTTTCTATTATCTGTATCTGTGTTGACTATTACTAGCACATGTAGATTATTATTTTCTGCCCTGGGGCCTCATTTATAAAACATTGAGTGGATGCTAAAGTAATCATATGTGTGTCATGCATACAAAAAAAATCAGACTTATAAAACATGGCATGTGCAAATTTATACTCAATTTACCTCATTTAAAACACACTCAACTTGTAAATGGCTGTACGTGAACATGCCTTGAACATCACCCTGAAACATCCATATATGGAACATGCTAATCAACCTTCATATGCAAGTACGATGCTGCAGAACTTCACTGGCTGGTAGAGCAGCCTTCCACTTGATGCATCATCACACTGCTGCCTGCATTCAAGACTATCTGGCTGTGCACTGCAACTGAGTGTGTGAGATCATGAGCACCATTATAACGCCTCTCCTCTGCTTTCTGGGGGCTAGGGAATGGCATAAGGCACCAGCACCTGAGCATTCAGTCGCTATTACCTGACACAGTACATGATTGCTGTTACAATGAATAGTATAGAGGCCATATAAAATACTGAGCCTTCAGTCAATTACCTTACCAATATGCCAGCCACCATGTACAGCACCATCATGTCTGTCAAAGCTGTCAGATCAATGAATCATGGGTTGACCTAGGCCACCGAGCCATGATGTTGTGTCAATCTTGACATCACAGTTGACATGTTTGTTAATGGAATATCACTGCTCACAGTTAAAAAAAGCAGCTTCATTCTTGCAAGATTGCCTTTATGCATTATGAGTACAATACAATTAAGAGAACTGGACAGTGTTGGCAAAAACATGTTATGTTTTATGCATGTGTATGCAAATTATACAAAAACTGGCCAGTTGATAAATGGTTTCCAGCAGAGCAGACATGATGCAGTGGAGCTTGGCTGAGATATTCCTGACCCGCCGGCCTGTTACCTGATTCTGTTAGTGATAACAGGGAGCCAAAACATACTGACAAATAGAATCAAAAAAGCTCTTCAGTGCAATTATGCAGCGATGTCCCTCTCAAAAATTAATTAAAATACAGTCTGAACATATTTATCACTTTTGAGGTGTAATATATCGGTCACATCAACACACTTTATGCATGTGAGTCGTAATTTACCTGGTTTGGCTGCATCTCCCTACTTAACTCAGTTTCTCTGAGATGTTGTGTATATACGGGTCAGAGTTGCTGTAAATATGCATACGTTCCCTCGTCAAGCTTTCTTTTATAAATCCAGACATTTGCGTGGGAAGTTACATACACACATTTCTGGCCTGTTTTTGTGCATCCGTAAGCTTAATAAATGAGACCCTTTGTCCATTGTATGTTCTCCTCCTATCCAAGTAAGATTTCTCCCACACTCCCAGAGACTTTCAAATTACTCTGACTGGTGCCTTTTGAATTGAACTGGCGTGTGTGTATCTACCTAGTGACAAACTAGAGTCTTGTTAAGGGTCCATTACTGCATTTCACCTTGTACAGCAGGGGATGGCGGCCTTTGGCTCCTTGTGACCCTATAATGGAAAAAGTAGGTCCAGAAAATGGATGGATGGATGGGTAGATTATTAATGAATCCAAAATACATATTTGTTTTTATGATTTATAACATTTTTTCAATATTATTATCCAATGAATTTCTTACATATTTTACACGTTTTAGATGACGTTAGAGATGAAAGTCTTAATACACAAAATGGAGAATCAACCTACTCTTTGCTAACACAACCCACGCATTCAAAAGTCAGCAAAGGATGAGTGTAAATAAGCTAGATCCTCAGTCGGGAGGTGAAATTAGCTAAGATTTAAATACTTGACAGAAATTAAAACCAGTGACCAATGTGGAAATTAAGAAATATAGACAATCTGGTCTATACAATCAAAACCCTGAAGAGAAGCAAGTTGCAAATTCCAAAAAGAGTATTAGCTGACATTGGGTATTTTAAATAATTTATGTAACAGTGACTTGCTTTGAACCAACTGTGAATACTTAATTAATTTATTACCTTATCTGAAAATGTACTGCCAAAATTAAAGGAACCTATAAAAAGAAGAACTCAGCTTAGCATTGACTGTTGCTCTATAGTGCACTACAATGTTCAATTCCCTCTCTGTGAAGCTTTGACTTTACATGTTTTACAGGTTTTATCATCCTTGCATTAACATACCTGACTTGTGTTATTCATGTATACTTATCTAGATTTTGCTAGGGATGCATTTTTTATACATTTTTATGTTTGATATTTGTACATATGCATTTCTTGCTTGGTTTAAATATACTGTTGTCATTATGCCTTATGAACATTATAGTACTTTCAAAGACTGTGTTTTTTACAAGAGGCCCAGCTGGTCTGGTTCAAGAGACTAACATTCTCTCCCAGTGTTTTTTTTTTAAAGAGTGCTTACATAAATAAAATATAAAAACTATTGTATATTTTATTGTTCTTTTTTGAACTTTGTCAAAACATTTAAACATTTAAGCTAACTTGCTTGAAAATTACTTTGTAATGAAATTGTATTTATAAAATAAGCTACAGCATATAAAATAAAGCTTGAAAATGACCATATTTTGATTGTTTCATTCTTTTTAAGACTGCTTGAATCTATCAATATATATAGTAGTTCAACGCTATTTATATTTTAGTAGTTCATCTGTTTATTGCTGTCCATTACCATACTTTTTTTTCCAGTTTCGTCAGCACATTTCCAGAAACATTTTTAACATTCTCACTGCTGTGAGTACATTTCTCAAAACGGTTCATGCAATACGGCATAACGGTATGGTTAAGTTGCAGAAGGGCACGACTCACCCAAAATATTTACAGTTTTTTCTCAGTTGCTTTGCCTGTTTGTTCAAGCCAGTGATACATGTGGTCAGTTCTAAAAACCATATGATTAGATCAACCAGTCAAACATTTCACATTGCATACACACCAATCTCATCTGTTCATGACCCTTTTGTAAAACAACAGATACAAGTCATCAGTAGACAAAAAAAAAAAACCCACAGTTGAAAGTGACACAATAAAATGATGCTTCCTGACAACAATCAGTCCCAAATCATTGATTCGAAGTGGCTCTATTTTGCAATGAATTAAGCAATTGTTACAAAGCTGTTAATAAGCAAATCAGTACATACACACACATAAAAATGGTTTCTGGAGTTATAGCTTTATTTGATCATAGAAACCAAAGAATAGAATGTTCACAAACCCAACAAGGACAAAGAGAACGAACTGATGAGAGATGAAGATGAGATGCAAAGAACACTGGTGTGTGTCTAATGATATACATTAAGAGTATCAATTGTTGACCATGTCCTAAATCACTGGTTCTCAAACTGTGGGGCGGACCCCCCTAGAGCAGGGGTCCTCAATCACGGTCCTGGAGAGCCGCAGTGACTGCAGGTTTTTGCTCCAACCCAGTTGCTTAATAAAAAGCACTCATTGCTAAAGTAACACTTCTGCTTCACTTTAGTGATTTTGAGCCCTTATTGCTTAATTTTGTCTTAAACAGCTATTTTAATTGCTCCTTATTATCAATAACATGCAAATGACAAGAGAGAGCAGCATTTCTCCATTTAGCTTATTTACATTTACACCTGTGTGTATTTATCTGCACTATTGGGTTTAATTAAATACTTGGAAGAAAAATGAAGAGAAAAAAGTGAAGGACTGAGAATTACTCGTCCATTTTAGCCTTCAAATCATTTGCATGATAGAAAGGGAAAGAAAATCTAGGATATGAGAATGACCTGACATAGCAGAGTTAATTTGATTTCATAGCTTGTTAGTGCTTTATTGGCAAGAATTGCTTTCTAATTAAGCAACCAGGTCAGAACAAAAACCTGCAGCCACTGTGGCTCTCCAGGACTGGGATTGAGGACCCCTGGTCTAGAGGGGCGCTAAGATGTGAAAAAAAGAAAACAAGAATTGAAAATATGAAAAATACATCTATTGAAACCAAAACAAATTAACTTAAACTACATTCTGATACTAGAAAAATAAATATAGCGTTAGATAAATGTCGATAAAAGTTAAGTAGGTATAATAAAATAGGTATCTATGATATATCATTAATTAAAAAAAGAACAAATTGGTATTAGTGGGCTCCTTTCAAAAAAACGTTAGGGGGGTGCAATTAAAACTGTTATGAAAACTTGGTTTGCAAATACTTAAAGGTTGAGAAATGCTGTCCTAAATCATGGCCTGTCTAGGCATGTGGATAGCCCAAGGATGTAGCATCAATCATTTGAACATTCCTGAAAGAGAATCAGTAAGTCATCACACCTGTACTAGGGGGTTCTCCCTGCTCTCTGCGCTCGGAAGCAGGCCTGCAATACGCGCCAGCCACTTCGCGTCTCTGCCGCTCACGTTGTGAAGAGGGGGGTGAACACACCCCAAAGAGACGTGGTTGCTCCTCTGAAACCCCCTCTTAAACGGTGATACAATGGGAAACAAATACAGGTTTTTTTCACCTCCTCTTTGCTCAATCAGCTGCTGACTTGCTGCTGCTGCCGTGCCATGTGATCTGCATCTTGCACAGCGCTTCGAAAATTTAAAAGCCTGTACAACAGCTGTCCTACTCTTTGTCTTTTATTTCTGGGCCTGGGCGTTGTTAAATCTCTTGGCATAAAGTCTTGTCTTGCGGGACGTGAGTTCTTATTTTTTAGTTTATAATTTAACAATGGAATAGAAATCTGAAAATCTAACAACATCACATTAAAGTTCAATAAACTCTGAAATGAATGATACCAAACATATATACATAGGTTTTAAAATAAGCCCGATTTAAAGCATGACAAAAAACGTAACATAAAAAGTCACATAAAATCGTTGCACTTTTAGGCTTTGGATTTTAATATATAGAGAGTAGACAATAACTCAGTTTGAATGAGTTGTATAAAACAGTGTGTTTTTTTCCCTCTGCTAACAGTGCACTGCAGTACATGCACTCAGTAGAAATGCACTTGTGTTTTCATAGAACTGAAAGACAAGTTCTCCGATGATCATATAGTGGTGTGAAAAACTGTTTGCCCCCTTCCTGATTTCTTATTCTTTTGCATGTTTGTCACACAAAATGTTTCTGATCGTCAAACACATTTAACCATTAGTCAAATATAACACAAGTAAACACAAAATGCAGTTTTTAAATGATGGTTTTTATTAATTAGGGAGAAAAAAAATCCAAACCTACATGTCCCTGTGTGAAAAGTAATTGCCCCTTGTTAAAAATAACCTAACTGTGGTGTATCACACCTGAGTTCAATTTCCATAGCCACCCCCAGGCCTGATTACTGCCACACCTGTTTCAATCAAGAAATCACTTAAATAGGAGCTGCCTGACACAGAGAAGTAGACCAAAAGCACCTCAAAAGCTAGACATCATACCAAGATCCAAAGAAATTCAGGAACAAATGAGAACAGAAGTAATTGAGATCTATCAGTCTGGTAAAGGTTATAAAGCCATTTCTAAAGCTTTGGGACTCTAGCGAACCACAGTGAAAGCCATTATCCACAAATGGTAAAAACATGGAACAGTGGTGAACCTTCCCAGGAGTGGCCGGCCGACCAAAATTACCCCAAGAGCGCAAAGACGACTCATCCGAGAGGTCACAAAAGACCCCAGGACAACTTCTAAAGAACTGCAGGCCTCACTTGCCTCAATTAAGGTCAGTGTTCATGACTCCACCATAAGAAAGAGACTGGGCAAAAACGGCCTGCATGGCAGATTTCCAAGACGCAAACCACTGTTAAGCAAAAAGAACATTAGGGTTCGTCTCAATTTTGCTAAGAAACATCTCAATGATTGCCAAGACTTTTGGGAAAATACCTTGTGGACTGATGAGACAAAAGTTGAACTTTTTGGAAGGCAAATGTCCTGTTACATCTGGCATAAAAGGAACGCAGCATTTCAGAAAAAGAACATCATACCAACAGTAAAATATGGTGGTGGTAGTGTGATGGTCTGGGGTTGTTTTGCTGCTTCAGGACCTGGAAGGCTTGCTGTGATAGATGGAACCATGAATTCTACTGTCTACCAAAAAATCCTGAAGGAGAATGTCCGGCCATCTGTTCGTCAACTCAAGCTGAAGCGATCTTGGGTGCTGCAACAGGACAGTGACCCAAAACACACCAGCAAATCCACCTCTGAATGGCTGAAGAAAAACAAAATGAAGACTTTGGAGTGGCCTAGTCAAAGTCCTGACCTGAATCCAATTGAGATGCTATGGCATGACCTAAAAAAGGCGGTCCATGCTAGAAAACCCTCAAATAAAGCTGAATTACAACAATTCTGCAAAGATGAGTGGGCCAAAATTCCTCCAGAGCGCTGTAAAAGACTCATTGCAAGTTATCGCAAACGCTTGATTGCAGTTATTGCTGCTAAGGGTGGCCCAACCAGTTATTAGGTTCAGGGGGCAATTACTTTTTCACACTGGGCCATGTAGGTTTGGATTTTTTCTCCCTAAATAATAAAAACCATCATTTAAAAACTGCATTTTGTGTTTACTTGTCCTATATTTGACTAATGGTTAAATGTGTTTGATGATCAGAAACATTTTGTGTGACAAACATGCAAAAGAATAAGAAATCAGGAAGGGGGCAAATAGTTTTTCACACCACTGTATGTCTTTGATGCAATTTCAGAGGTTTGTCAAGTCATCAGTGTGTCAGGGACTGGATTTGGCCTTCCGGGAGGTATTTACCCCATAGCATTGCTAGAAAGAACATTTTATATCAGTGGTTCTCAAACTGTAGGGCTTGCCTGAAGCTGTACAAGGGGGGCGTCGAATAAATGAACAAGACATCAAAATTAATTTTTTACATTTTTATTTCAAATTTAAATTTGCAAGCATATAATCACAACGAATGCATTATAACTATAATTAAAATAAAACATTTCTAACGCGTAGATCTAATGACTAATATGTGCCTGCTTTAAAGTAGACCTACACAGGTTTGGTTTGATATTTGAGATAGACACTCTGAGCTCCTTTTCTATTTGAAGTTTGTTTCTATGATGAGCGGCGCCGCTGCTGCTGCATTTATAGTCGCGTATTTTCAATCCAGAAAGTTCGAGACGCATCGGTATCTGTCGCGAACATTCGGGTATCAGTAGATCAGGTAATAATGCGGCGCGACTGCACCACATTGGCAGCGTAGCCAATATTGCCGAATTGAGTTAAATAATTTACTGCGTATTAGGTTATTTTCATGACACAACTAACTGCGGTATAATATTTGTCGAACGAAAATACATTCATCTCGCGCAGATTGACTTCATCGGTGTCCTCGTTTTTTTTAAAGGTTAAAACATATTTAATCGTTTCTTTACATACAAAAATAATTAAATAAGAATAAATAATTTATTCTTTGTTTTTGGGATTAGAATTACTACCAAAAAACACACAAGGCATTTTAACAGTGCACTTAAAAAAAAAATTGCAAATATTTCATCGAAGTTAACCGAACACATGCAAATCTCACAGAAGTAAAAATAATAGGATACTGCAGTACCACACGAGTATCATACCTCTGTTAGTTGTATCATGTGTTATTCTCATCTATTTTATATTATGCAGGGGGCGCAGAATTATTCCTGTAGAAAAGGGGGGGATTGCGAAATACGAAGGTTTAAGAACCGCTGTTCTATATGATGTTAATTACAAATTGTTTCTAACAAGTTTTTTTTTAATACTTAAGCCCAGTTTTCAAAACTTTTCACACAGTTTCCAGTAGTCTACAGGCGCCAACCCACAGCTGAAACATTCTTTTCAATAACCAATTAGTTCCTTTATGATGCACGTCCTCGGTCACTTGTGGTCCCTGGCCAGTTTTGTGTGTTGTGTTCCCAGCACACAACAGGAACTGTAACATTAACACAAAACATGTGTCATGCAAAGAAAAGTGATGCAGTACAATGTGAGGCACGTTCAAGAGTTCGCGGAGGACCCCCTCATCTTATTGCTTCAAAGGTGATCGCGACTTCATGGAGTAGGTTATTGCTTCGAAGCACTGCATGTAGCGGTACACCAGGGAAGTGGCTATGAAGAGTGACGCCGCCGCGGTGCAAAGTGTGGCAATCCAAGTCCAAATTACTAACATATTTTTAAGATGGCGCCAGCTTGTGATCAACCTATCAGCACAATCCATCATCAGAGCCCCACCCATAATAGTTCCTGCATGAATGAAAAGTACCTACCCTGGAATAGGAGATAAAAAAAGTATCAGGAATTATTTACCAAGAACTACAAATGGCCCGAGTTACTGCAGTGAAAATGTTACAAAAAATTCCTGAGTTTCCGGCTCCTGAAAAAATGTTCCTGTATTGGGAAAGTGCATATGTGGACTAAAACTGTGTATCAGTTCCCATTGTTTTTACACAAAATGCATTCACTGACTACATGCTTCAAAATCACCACCAATATAACCTCATTTATTTTGAGGCCATTTTGCACAGGCTTACACATTGTTTTCTATACTGAATTACTGCAGTTTGTTACAACAAAAATATATGTACAATACTGCAAAGTAAAAAAAACAAAAAATCACGCCAAACACAGCTAGTTCTCAGCCAGGGGTTTTGCTGTCTGTTGAGCACATCACCATCTGTATGAGCCAATCTTAGAAAGTTAAGTTTTATTTTTAATTCATATAGTGTTTGCCTAATTTCTATAGAATGCCAGCTTCTTATAACTACCTGGAATATGGTTTAGCCTTTTACCCTCTGTAAGTTAACATGAGATAGAACTTTCTTAGCTATATCTGTAAAAGAGAGGATAGATAGGAAGCAGTCTTACTGTTAGTATGGACTGTTAGACATGTTTTTAAATTGGAGATGGCATACAGTTTTCTGATCGTGTTTACCGTTATGAAACAAACGTGCTCAACTTGTCTAATACAACTGTATAACCAAACTTAAACAAAACACAACTTTTCTTTTAATAACAATAACAATAATAATACATTTTATTTATATAGTGCCTTTCCCATGCTCAAGGCGCTTCACAGAGGGTATATGTAACATTGGATACAAATGTTTTCCTGAATAGAGCAATAAAACAGATAACAAAGCATTAAATAGAATAAAGGACAATAAACCAGAGTAAAATACTACATTCAATACTAAAAGAAAAGCCTAACAAATAACCTAATGTGTGATATAACAGACACACAAATTATCCTGAGCACCTGGACAGAGAGGTAAACTGAAAGAAAGGGCAGAATGTTAAGTTAAGTTAAAAGCCTTCCTAAATACAGTAGATGAGTTTTAAGTTGTTTTTAAAAAGAATGAATGGTGCTATGGAGCTGAAGAGTGCAGGTTAGTGTGAGGCACAACAAGATTACCAGAATCAGAGGACCTTAGTAGGCAAATAGGAGCATTAGAAGGTCACTGATGTAGTTTGGTGCAAATCCAGTTAAAGCTTTGCAGGTTATTAATAGAATATTATTTAATCTTGTAAGACACAGGGAGCCAGTGAAGGCAAAGCAGGATGGGTGTGATGTGCTCACTGCTGCTGGTTCGAGTAAGGACTCTTGCATCAGAGTTTTGAATAAGCTGGAGCTGTGATATAAGATTAGAAGGGGCACCTGTCAGTAGTGAGTTACAATAATCTATGCGGGATGTGATAAAAACATGGACATGTTTCTCAGCATTAGAAAAGGAGAGAAATGAGCAAAAACGGGGTATGTTACGGAGCTGAAAGTAAGAAAGTTTCTTAATGTGGTTTATGTGGGCAGAATAAGAAAGGGAGGAATCAAAAATGACACCAAGATTCTTTGCAGTAGAGGCAGGTCTGATGAGATCACCGCCAAGATTGACTGGGAAGGAACTCATTTTCTTAAGTAGCGCTTTAGTCCCAATTTGCAGGAGTTGCGTTTTGTTGCAATTTAATTTTAAAGAGTTCTGCTCCATCCAGGTTTTAATTTTACTAAGGCAGGTTGTGAGCTTAGAAAGCTCTGATGAAGTTCCACTTTTAACATTGAAGTAGAGTTGAGTATCATCTGCATAAAAATGATATCCCAGTCCATAGCTACGAATAATATGGCCAAGGGGAAGCATATAAATAGAGAAGAGAAGAGGGCCGAGGACAGAGCCCTGAGGAACTCCTTGTGTGACTGGCGCTGAGCTGGATCTGCTGTTGCCAAGACTAACAAACTCTTACCTATCAGTCAGATAGGACTTGAACCACTGGAGAGCAGTGCCAGAGATACCTAACATTTTCTCCATTGTGGACAGTAGAATGTCAAGTCTGACAGTGTCAAATGCTGCACTGAGGTCTAATAGAATTAATATGCTGGTATGTCCAGAGTTTGCTGCCATAAGCAAATCATTGGTTACCCATAGCAGAGCAGTTTCACAGCTGTGCTGTACCCTGAAACCAGACAGAAAGGGTTCCAAATATTTATTAGTGGTTAAGTAATTGTTGAGCTGGGAGGCTACAACACGCTCAAGAGCTTTTGACAGAAAAGGTAAGTGGGAAATCGTTAAGATCGTCACAATCAAGACCAGACTTTTTTAACATTGGGGTTACAGAAGCGATTTTAAAAGTGAGAGGTACAGAGCCAGTGTCGAGGGATGAGTTTATTATTGTCGTAACAGTCGGGATTATGGCATGAAAGCAGGATTTAAGTAGTGTGCTGGGGATGGGGTTTAGTACACAAGTAGTGGGCCTCATCTTACAAAGCAGGTCATTGACAAATGCCAATATGACAGGTGAAAATTTAGAAAAGCAGCTGGATGGAGTGGGAAGACAGGGAAGGATATAAATAGATGATGGACGTTAGTATTTAGATCTTTAATTTTATTGAGGAAAAAGTGGAGGAATTTTTCACAGAATTCAGTGGAGGAGGTAATTGGGCCAGGTGCAGATTGAAGTAATTTAATAACTACAGAGAAAAAAAAAATCCTTGGGTTATCATGGCCACTTTCTATTATTGTTCCATAATGTGTTCTTAGCTGCAGTTAGTGCATCCCTGTAAGCCCTTTGATGGTCAGAGAAAGCCTGAATATGAACAGTGAGTCCAGTCTTATGTGACATTCTCTCAAGGCGTCAGCCAGTTGCTTTCATAGATCATAGCTCTGAATTATACCATGGAGTTGAATGCCTGCGGTGGGCTGGCACCCTGCTCGGGGTTTGTTTCTGCCTTCTGTGTTGGCTGGGATTGGCTCCAGCAGACCCCCGTGGCCCTGTGGTTAGGATATAGCGGGTTGGATAATGGATGGATGGATGAGCTGAACGCTTTAAGGAAACCTCCTTATGTGTTAAAGGAGCTGTTAAATTGAGTGCTGAATGAAGGGCTGAGTTATATTGGTCAACAAGACAATCTAGTGTTGATGGAATAGGTGAAGACAGAAAAAGATCAGAAATGGATCCAGCAAGAACAGAGGGACAGATATTTTTAAGGTTTCAGAAAGAAATTTAAAAGTTTACAGGTAAGAGGAAGGAGAGGTAATGAGAAAAAAAGCACGCTTTATGGTCAGAGAGTCCCAAATCACTGCTATAAGTGTTGCTGACATTATAATCCAGATGTGCAGATCAGGTCCAGTATATGACCACCAGAGTGGGTGGGAAAATCAACATGCTGCACCAAGTCAAAACAGTCCAGTAAGGATAGGAATTCATTTCTCAGTTTACATGTAGTAATATCAATATGGATGTTGAAATCGCCAAGAAGAATGACTCTCTGGGAAAGTGATTTTAAGTGGGTTAATAATTCAGTCAGATCAGATAAAAAAGATACATTGTATTTCGGGGGACGATAGACAACAATAAGTGAGACAGGACCATATTTTGTTATTAGCTTAAGAGCCAGACACTCGAAAGACAATGGACTGTCAATGGAGATTCTTTTGATGTTTAACTTCGATCTAGCAATTACTGCGACTCCTCCACCTTGTCTTGAGCTGCAAGGCCCAGTGAAGTGAATGTATCCAGGTGGGGTCACCTCCGTGACATATGTAAAATCATTTGCTTTTTTCCAAGTTTCTGTTAAGCATAGCAAGTCAAGGTTTGAGTCTGCAATGAATTCTGATAGCATCAGAGCTTTTCCATCTTCAGTTAAACAATGCAATATTAGCTGATGTGGGTTTGTTGAGCACAGATCCATGACCAGAGTTTATTTTAACATATTGCAGATTTGACACACTGACACTCCTATTTCCAAAGCCATGAGTAGGATGGCTTATTCCTGAGCAAATGCTGCTGGTGAACTGGCTGTAGCAGCGACCTGACCTGCAATATAAATATTTTGGGCACCGCAAAATACGATTGTCTTTTAGGACATTCCAGTCTGACCATTTGCCCTGGACAGACTGTTTAATATGAAGGAGTTTGTCACGAGAGTATTTTAGCATAGTAGAGAGCAATACTTATCTGATAGTAGCAGAGAAGCAACACAGCACAGCAGAGAAGGTGAGATGGGAGGCGCAGATGAGCAGCAAGCAGCGGAAAAAGCATAGTAGGAAATATTACAAAATGCACATGAAGATACCGAGATTCTGAGGTTCCAACATACAGCCACATACATATAATGCTGGATATTACAGGCAGGATCACCCAGAGCCACATCCAGCTGGGTGTAAAACTCAGATCATTTCTTAGTCATTAAGCATGTATAGAAGGACAGACCATCCCCGGCTCATAGGTTGTCACGGTGCAAAGAAATGTCCATAGGGCTCGTCCAGTGTGCCACAGAAAGATTCGGTTGTCCCTGAGGCTGCAAACCCAGTCAAGGCAAAGTCCATAAAAGTAAATCCAAATCAACACAGTTTGAGTCAACTGCATCCATGAACTATACATACAATAAAAAGAAAGTGAACAATTGCAAAAAGTTTACGTTTAACATGAATTTTAACAAAAAGTGTTGATAACAGGGAGGAGCAGCAGCAACATGCATGCGCCAGCGTCCCCTCCTCTGCCACTTTAGTTTTAATTGTTTCTCTATTTTTGTTTTGCTTTTAACTTTTACTAAAACTTTTAAAACAAAGATATTTGCCTATGGAATTATTTGATCATGTGTCACATTGGTAGTTGAATCATCCTATTAAGCAGTAGTAAAGTAAAAACTGCAGAACTTTGATCATTTTGAATAAACACAGCTTCTCTGTCCACATACTGTATATAGAAGCTCTCATTGAAATACTCTACTTTCTACTTTGTAAACATGAACCAAGAAAGACAATATTGTACGGGGAAAAACTGTTAGAGAGAGAGAGAGTGACCAATGAATTTGTGACAAAGGGTAGTAGTCTCAGACAAAATAAGGGCTATGATTAATGAATCTATTCTTCATTATAGAGTCTTCTTCAGAGAGATAGGGTTAAAAGTGTAGTCAAATCTTCAGTGCACAACTGTTTCATCAATTCTACGACTACCTTATGAGGATGCAACACCCTGGACCACAGTTCAGTTTCATCAGTGTTCTTAACAGCATTCGGCATGGAATAAGTAACAATTTCTCCTTTGGTGTTTTCTTGAATAGAACTTAAATATGCCCTGCTACTGTGACTCTTTTAAAATAAAGGTCAGTGAAATGGCACATGCCTGCCTTCTTTCAGGTGCACATGAAGGGGTAATGAATGATGTCTAGTGATAGAGGGCTGGTCGTTCATTGGATGGGGTTGGAAAGCATTGTGGACATCTGTCCTCAAAAGGCCTAAGACGATATGTATTGTCTGCTACATGTCCCCTTACTTTAAAATCGTTTGCTAGCTGACACCTGATTAAAGTGGCTGGAAGGGAAAGTTTTGAATAGTGTGCTTTGACGGCTTTGTTAAAAGTGTGCTGGCTTGATATTATGAAAGAATGATGCTTCAACGGGTGTCTTTTAACCAGGAGAAGTCTGCGAGCGAGTGAGCGCGAGGTCATCTGACTTAAGAATTACGAGCATGTGTGACAGGGGAATGAATGACAAGGTGCACAATAGCAGGTTCTTCATCATCTTTCCTAATGTCAGCTGATAGCTGGTCAAGACTATAAAAGCCCCGCGAAGGTTCAATATAGGGTGGTGAGTCAATGGTGAGAGGAGCAAGCTCAGTTCAGCTAGAACAGTGTAGGGGTGTATTATGGGAAAGACAGTCTAATGTGAAGCTGACAAATAAATAAGTAATGTAAATATGCGCTTTCTTCTATTGAATTGAATTGAATTCCTTTATTGTTATTGTATGGTACAAGGAGATTCAATATGCAAATCCTCCATAAACGTATTCTTCTATAAAATGATAAAATAATACTAATAATAACAATCTATACTAATAAAAGGCAAAGCCCTCACTGACTAACTCACTCACTCACTCACTCATCACTAATTCTCCAACTTCTCGTGTAGGTAGAACACTGAAATTTGGCTCATTCCTTACAGCTTACTTACAAAATATATATATACCCTGATCTACATACTCTCAAATAGACAAACCACACGCTGTGGCGCAATGGAAGAGGCTTTGCCTCTAGCGCTGACGTCCGAGGTTTGATTCCCGAGAGAGTATGTACGCCTGATGACTCCAAAATTAGGGCGAAACACGTGTTGCGTACTCTTTGCATTATTTCACATTAAAACTATTTCAATATACATATATATACACACACATACATATATATCAGCACTTCCTGATTCATTTTACCCTCGCATACCCTTGGTTTGAGACGTATGAAAAAATATGCGGTTAATGCAGAAAGACAGATCACCAATTGAAGCTTTATGAATAATGGATACTTTATTCGCCATCAATGATTGTTTTGGTAAAGCCATACTCAGTGTAATCATTAGATGAACGGTAAAAAAGTAAGAGCGAGGGGAGGGTGACTTATTGAGGCACGCAGGCGAAACCACAATAGCATGCGGGCTCGATGTAGTGTGCGTCAACTCGATCTGAATTGCGCGATCACATTCGAAAAAATATATCTTTTCAAGTTCAATTTAGTCGACAGAAATATCTTTGGTTGGAATGTAAGGCGAATTTACTCTTTACATTTCTATAGCGAAGACAAATGTATGCAATGATGCCTACATTTAACTTACATTCCTACCAAAGATATTTCTGTCGACTAAATAAAAATTCCTCCTATTTAAAATTTAAATAGAACTTGAACAGATACGATAGTTCATAATATCCACTCAGACTTGCATGTGAGAGTGGGAGTCATCCGTTTTAACAAGCAGCGTATTGCAGTGATACGAAATAGCCTGCCCATTTAATTATTTAGGAATGGATAGATAAGTTAAGATTTTGTACAAATAATGTTTTAAATTTTTCTTCCTCAGTGGATTCTGGCACACCCAGCAACAGCTGCTCGCACCCCAAAGGGTATATATATATACTAGCAGAATACCCGCGCTTCGCAGCGGAGAAGTAGTGTGTTAAAGAAGTTATGAAAAAGAAAAGGAAACATTTTAAAAATAATGTTTGGCGGCAGCATCACAAAGTTATTTTCGTCAAGCTGCATCAGAAAATGTACCACGACGTCTGACACGCCTCCTTTTTACTGTTTTCTCACAGCTTGGATTGCTGCTGTCATAAATATATATATATATATATATATATATATATATATATATACACACACACACACACACACACATATATATATATACACACATATATATACACATACATATCTTCATATCTACATATCTATATACATATCTACATATACACATATATATATATATATACATACCTATCTACATCATATATACACACACACAAATTATATATATATGTGTGTATGTATGTATGTATGTATGTACGTATGTACGTACGTACGTATGTGTGTGTGTGTGTATATATATATATATATATACACACATACATACATATATATACACATACATATACTTGTGTGTATAGCTTTTATATATGTGTGTGTATAGCTTTGGTCACTGAGTGCAAGTGAGAAATAATAAAATATAGTCTATAAGTTATTAAACAGTAAAACATTAACGCTTTTAAGAAGTACAGGTACATTGAGCACTACTGGAGTGGTTGCGGGTAAACTACATTTTAAAGACTGTGTAACACAACAGGTAAGTAACTAACAGCAGCTAAAATATATATGGATCATCTCTCGGTAGTAGATCCCTTTTGAAAGGCACTACACGACGGCTGTGGTATAGAAATTACATTTTCTATGTGAACGTTCAAATTTGTGCCTCTGGTAATGTGCCTTACCGGCATTTAAAGAAAATTAGTTTTGTGTCCTCTGCAGTGTTAAGCGAGAAAGGCTTTGGTTTGGGATCAAAGGAAAAAAGGTGTAAAGAAAGGAAAGTTGCCTTTTTCTTTTATATAGTATAGAGATGTGTTCGCTGACGTTATGATCGGCTTTTGGGGACAGTCGCGGTGGGTCTTGTGTAGACTGGTGAGACGTCCCTGCCATTAATCGGCTGTGATGGCGCGTGCAAAAGAAAGTGTGAATTGCCTTAATATTATTTTGCCGTGGTGTAGAAAAGGGGTCCCGTGTTTGCACTTGTCTGGGCTATAGCGCAGGGGAGGATGAAAAATTAAAAGTGCTCACTTTGACTTAAGGCAGAAGCGCAGTCAGCGTCTCAAAGGCCGGCACAGCTATGCACGCGCTGGCTGCTCGACTTTTGCTGGGCAGGAGACCACAGTTTTGCAGACTCGTTCATGATATCAAAAGTCTCAGCGATCTTTGGAGGTCATTCATATATTATATGATATATATATATATATCAAAATACCCCCGCCTCGCAGCGGAGAAGTAGTGTGTTAAAGAAGTAATGAAAAAGAAAAGGAAACATTTTAATAATAACGTACCATGATTGACATTTTCATGAGTGTTGCTGTCATATATATGCCTGCCTAAATAAGTCACCCTCGCTTTGCTCTTACTTTTTACCGTTCATTTAATCATGGCTAGTGGCGGAAAAATTATAAAATGGAAGGAGGATGGCTTTACCAAAACAATTATTGATGGCGAATCGATTATTTATAAAGCTTGAATTGGTGATCTGTTTTTCTGTGTTAACCTCATATTTTTCATACTTCTTTTCAAACTAAGGTGGTGCGAGGGTAAAATGAATTGGGATGCGCTGATCAATGTAATCTGCTTGTAATGCAAAGTGTGATTAAATGCATTATTTTTAACGCTTATGGAGCACATGCATCGAAGCTTCTCAGCTGTGCTTGTGCTAAGAAAAGGAAAGTTTTTAAAAATAACGTAACACGATTGTCAATGTGACCTTTTGTAAGTAGTGCCTGGAGGATTCAGTGTGTAGAAACTCTAGAGACAGCGTGTGTATTAACTTGTGGATTTTTCTGTGAGTATTTGGTGGCAGTCTGACAAAGTTGCTTCGGAAGACGGCGTTAGCCGCGGAGCTCAGCTCAGAGCGAAATTAGATGAATGGGAGGGGATATGATGACGTGACTCCCCCACCCGCCTTAACTGTCAATCCCCACAAACACAGTCTCGGAATTTGCATTAGCACACCCCTTCACCTACAATTTTAACTTAGTTACAAAGTGATCAAAACTCTCGCTTATATCCTCGTCCTCTCATTAAACTTGTATCCCGCATTACCTGTGGGCATGTGAAACGCCAGCGTTAGCCTGTCTATGAACTTAATTTAAAGTTTAGGTTTACACCTTGCTTTCTTTTCGAGGTAGCATCACTCATGAATATGGTAGTATATGTCACTCGCTCGCTTCTTATTGTTTCGCTGCCTTCTCAATTATATAATGCATGTTTTCTTAAGCGCTTTTTGGAGGTCTTCCTGGTTTTCTACGCACTGCGTTGACAGTCAGTTCACGTGATTATGGGGAGGCGTGATGATGTCACACGAAACTCCGCCCCCCCACGTCATTCCAGCTCAACTCCATTACAGATAATGGAGAAAAATACCTTCCAGTTATGACCATTAGGCGTAGAATTTCGAAATGAAACCTGTCCAACTTTTGTAAGTAAGCTGTAAGGAATGAGCCTGCCAAATTTCAGCCTTCTACCTACACGGGAAGTTGGAGAATTAGTGATGAGTGAGTGAGTGAGTGAGGGCTTTGCCTTTTATTAGTATAGATATATATATATATGTATACGTGTGTAAGTATGTATGTGTGTAGATATGTATATATATATATTTAGATGCATGTGTGTGTGTATATATATATATATATATATATATATAAAATACCATATATATATATATATATATACTAGAAAATACTTCAGCGGTGAAATACTGTCTGAATATTTTTATTAATAAAAAAGTAAACATTTTTAGACTGAACGAAAATATGTCAAAAATTAATTGTTAAGGATCTCTCTGTATACCACGTTGTCAGTTCGGCCCTCTGGTTGTAATATGACTAAGCTGTGTGCTGAGCTCACTCTTGAGCATGCAACATACAGTTGGCCATGTGAAAAGCAATCCCGCCTCAAATAAATGCCAACCTTTTGTAGTGTTTGTCCCTGAGACTTATTAATTGTCATTAAGAAGCAGAGCCTTACTGGAAATTGAGCGCTTTGAATTAAAATGGGAGATTAGATGGTATAACGGGATGCGAGAAATAAAAACTGTGTCACTGAGGCACTGCCAGTAAATATAGTTGCTTCAATTAGGTTGTTTTATAGAGATGTGACCTGAAGTCTTGTGCCGTTACAAAGTTTCGTGGTTGTAAGTTTCTGCTTCCTTGGCGAAGGTCGTAAACGAAAGAAGACACCGCAGTGACACACAGAAGAGAACCCGTGGATTAAATAAAAAGGTTGCTTCGTTGGTGAAGCAAGGAAAAAGCACTTTCTTATATGTCGTTCGTTTTTAAAACAGTGCAGAAGCTGAGAAGCTGCTTCCTTGGCAAGCTCGTAAACGAAAGAAGACACCGCAGTGAACACAGAAGAGAACCCGTGGATTAAATAAAACCTACACAATAACTATAAAAATCGTAATAAATGAACAATGAAACAGCGGAGAACCCGTGGATTAAATAAAAGGCTGCTTGTTGGCGAACAAGGAAAAAGGACTTTCTTATATATCGTTCGTTTATAAAACAGTGCAGAAGCTCTGAAAAAGCTGCTTCCTTCGCAAAGTAAGGAAACGACTGAAGAGACGGCGGTGACGCGGTAAGTGTTCGGCAAGGCAGCTGAAGCCCTGCATTATGGGATCTGTAGTTTATTGTGTTACCAGTGCTTCATATCCCCGGCCATTAATAACAATAATACAGTATATAAAATGATCTCGGGCCGGATATAATTACACGCCGGGCCAGATGTTGCCTGCGGGCCTTGAGTTTGACACATATGGAGTAAATAGAACTTGAAAAGATGTATTTTTTCGTACATCGAGCCCGCGTGCTATTGTGGTTTTGCTTGCATGCCTCAATAAGTCATCCTCCCCTCGCTCTTACTTTTTTACCGTTCATCTAATGAATACACTGAGTATGGCTTTACCAAAACAATCATTGATGGCGAATAAAGTATCTATTGTAGATCGGGATATATATATATACCCGCGTATCGCAGCGGAGAAGTAGTGTGTTAAAAAAGCTAGAAAAAGAAAAGGGAACATTTTAAAAATAACGTAACATGACTGTCAATATACAGTATTTGTTTTGTGAGTGTTACTGAGTGTTGCTGTCATCAAGGATTTGATTATCATTATTTCTTTCAATCAGGTTCGTATTTGTAGGATGTGTTGTGTTCAAGTTACATTCCGTGTTTGTCAATCGTTGTAAAGATGACAGGTTTCTTTCATTGATTCGTTTCTTACTGCATCAATAAACAGCTCGTCTTCTTCTTTATCTGAGACCTGACACACTGCATGCACGGTTTTTTTTAACACTGTCTTCCTTTAGCGGGACATTGACTTTTTCCACCGTGTGCTTTGTTTCCGCAGTAGCTGGATTTATGAATATGCTTATCAGACGCTTCATATTTTTTGCTGCCTTTTCAATTGTGTAATTCGGTTTTTGTTCAGCGCTCTTTGGAACTGTTGCTTTTATCTGTGCACTGCGTCAGTTCATGTGAGCCACTCGGTGTACATGCATCGAAGGTTCCCAGCTGTGCTGGTGCCATCTCGTGCTATGTCCATGGCTGTATTTAATGTTACCTTAGTCCTGGCACTTAAAACTTTCTCTCGCAGTTTCGCTGAGTTTGTGTCAAACACCACCCTGACCATCTCATCTTCCTCTCCATAAGCACAGTCCTTCACCCGTGAATATTTACCCGTGGCAGTTTGCTATTGGATTGCCGCTGACGGACGGCCTTATATGGGCATGCACTAAATTACAAACGCCAGCGGCAGCCTGTCTATGAACTTAATTTAAAGTATAGGTTTACATCGTGCTTTGGTTCCGAAGTAGCAGAACTCATGAATATGGTTGTATATGTCACTCGCTCGCTTCTTATTGTTTCGCTGCCTTCTCAATTATATAATGCATGTTTTCTTCAGCGCTTTTTTGAGCTCTTCCTGGTTTTCTATGTACTGCGTGATTACGTGTGAGGCGTGATGATGTCACACGAAACTCCGCCACGGCGTTGAAGCTCATCTCCATTACAGTAAATGGAGAAAAACAGCTTCCAGTTATGACCATTACGCGTAGAATTTCGATATAAAACCTGCTCAACTTTTGTAAGGAAGCTGTAAGGAATGAACCTGCCAAATTTCAGCCTTCCACCCACACGGGAAGTTGGAGAATTAGTGATGAGTCAGTCAGTGAGTGAGTGAGGGCTTTGCCTTTTATTAGTATAGATATAGTGATAGTGATTCAGGCTGTGCAATATTACAACTGTAAAGGAAGTTTACAATGAGTTAATTGTACTCTTAAGTGCAAACAGTTCTACCAAGAACACTTGATGGACTGATTGTGTGCGTTTAGAGCTCTTGGGATGAAACTGTTTCTAGACTGTGAGGGTCATACAGGAAAGGCTCTGAAGCATTTGTCGTATAGAAAAGTTTTAAATAGACTGTGCGCATGGCTGAGGCAGCATGTTCTAGATGCTGTATACCGATAATTCTCTTTCCGATCATCTGCTATAGAGTTGTGATTCCACACTCTGAGTGGTGCACTGAGAGTAACAACACTAAAGCAGCTATGGTTTTTGGAATAGTTTGGCCATTCCGTGGACCATTATATTGTTACAGGTTGATTACAATCAGATGCCTTAAACTAATATATACTATACGGTTAATTTCAGTGTATTTGATAGGCCGCGTCAGGGAATAATAAAGGGAAACCACACAGGAACAATAGCACTGCTTTGATGCTGGGTGCCGCCAGTTTGTAAAACCGTGCCAAAAACATGCATACACAATGGATTGAGCTGGCGTGAGAATGTGCGTGGCTTTATGCCAAGTTTAGTTTTTATACATCACAATGTGAGCGTGGATATAGGCATACGCAACATTTTTGTGCATGCACGCCATTTATATATGAGGCCTCTAGTATTTATTTATTGTGATATTTATTGTGTATTTTTTTAAATATCACCTTTTAACCTCATATTTATCATTTTTCATTTTTAGAAAGTGCATTTTGATGATTTTGGTCTTTTTATTTAGCAATAATTAACACATTTTGCTAATAATACCTGAGTCCGACTCCCTTACTTCTTCACTGGCCTCGGTCTCTCTGTTGTAGTCACTGGTCCTACCTGAAATAACCAAGATACCAGCTGAAATAATCATGAGCCTGCATGTGATTACAGTGGGAATTATCATGCTGCATTAAACTGCCAGGTGTCTTTTCTGCAGGTAGGTGGAAGGTTTATAACTACCATCCATATAAAGAAATGTCCTTACTTGATGCCATTAATGTCAGATGCAAAGATATTTCTCCTCAGTATTTCCAAAGTTGTATTAGGCAAGCTAAATTATACTTGCCTAGATGTATTGCTAGAGAAGACATTAGATGTGATGTAGTTAAGAACTTGTGCCAAAATCCAGAGGAGAGGATGAACTAGCATGTCAGACATTTTTGGTGAATTACAAATGCACATCTATCAAAATAAAGCCCATTGAAGTATGCTACAACATGGTTTGTTCGTTTCTGGACATTTCGCAGAGTAAAAAGGTTTGTTTTCTAATACAGTGTTTTTATAGACAAAAGATAAAAGTTATTTGATAGACAATGATGAGTCTTTGTAGAACTGTCTGTTTTTGAGATCGTTATTTTGTATGTGACAGAGGGAACTTGTAGAAATGGAAACATGGTAATGTTTTGTTGGCGTGAGTCATGGATTAACTGTTTTTATGGTTGTAGTGCATTTTTGAGGTTGAATTACGTGTTTGGTCATACCATTTGTTGGTAATGTAAACTGTGATAAGAAGTTTGAAAATGAGACTTAAGAACTGAAAAACCTTGTCAAATTTTTTTTTATTACTTTAGTCTATTAATGCTTGTACTTATAATTGGAGTTGTAATTGTTACACTTACAATAATGAAGTGATTGTAATTTCTGGCATTACATGCAGTAAGCAAAAAGCATTACAATTTATGACTCACTACAATGTTCCAGGTATTCCACCATGAAAAGCTGGTCAGTGTTTTGACAGTGACACAGTAAGCCAGAGATTGCTTGTATGCATTAATGCATTGTTATCACTCTTTAATTTAATATTGTTTTTTCTCAGTATGCTGCTGCTGGAGTATGTGAATTTCCCCTTGGGATTAATAAAGTATCTATCTATCTATCTATCTATCTATCTATCTATCTATCTATCTATCTATCTATCTATCTATCTATCTATCTATCTATCTATCTATCTATCTGTTTTGATTGAATTATTCACTTTTGCTATAAGCATTTATTGTTTTGAGTGGCTGAGTTTAGCAGTGAGAATGGAGAGTTTTGGTAAATGTGTTTAGTGTTTTGCAGGCCATTTTATCTGTTTTGAGACTGTAGCTACAGTGTTGACCAGTGTGGCTATGTGACCAAAAAAAACTAAAATACTGTTCAACACATTCTCAAACACACAAAAAAGGTTGGCAGCATTTTGCTTTATTGGATCATCAAAACGAAAGAAGAGAATAACCACAAATCTGATGAGGACATGGAAGAGAAACAGTTCAGATGCAAGCAGAAAACGCAGAAGGGAGATCCACAATGAACACAGGTCTCTAATAATACACAAGCAACAACTCTGGACTCTGCTCTAAATCATGGACTATCCATGCATGAGGCTAGCCTAGGGGTGCAGACTAAGGTGCCATGTACAAGGTTGGCTTTAATTACTTGGATATTCCTGAAGGAGAATCAGTAAGTCACCACATAGCAAATTTATACTTGCACGATTCCACAGTAAGCAAGTTTGACTGAGTTGTGTGAAACAGCGCAGTCTTTCCTCTCCAAACAGTGCACTTCAATAAATGCACTCACTATAAATACACTTGTTTTTTAAAGAACTGAAAGAAAACCTCTGGCTGGTGGATAAGTCAAGGTTTTTAGTGCTGGATAAGAGGTAGCAATTGATGAAATGGGTCCAAGCAAACAATGCCATACATTTGTGTGAAAATTTGAACAGCTGTAATTGTAGACTACTCTATTTTTAATATTCATACTGTCAATATATTGACAATTGGTTGCTTGTTAAAATTCCACCATATTGAAATGAAGTAGATTTATAAATTACCCTTTGATAGAAACAGTAACATGGTTAAGGAACTGAGGTATCTTTATGTACAGGTAAGTTATATACATATTATAAATACTTCCGGTTTTACACACAAGTCCTCTGTTCTTTTTCTTCCGCTCTTCCATGTGTTTGACTTTGTCTTCTCTGTTCTGATTATTGCATATTCTGGTAGAAATTAACATATTAATTAAAAAAAGAACTTATCCTCTACTAGGGCAAGTTTGATAAAACCTCTTCAAGTCAAAAACCATGCAGAAGAAAACTTGTCCATTGCATCCTTTAATTATCTCTTCAGCAGATGTTTAAAGAGGGAGCATCCATCACAGCAGTTTGTTACAAAATGATCAAATCAGTAACGGCAGAGGTTAGTTTTATAAACAACTGAATTTACATAGCAGTACTAAATTAATGCTTACATATTATACTCTTATTGGTTCAGAGACATGAGGTACTTTATCATAGAGCACAACCAGCCTAAAATAAAAGTCTTTCTCCATTATATCTTTGTACTTCATTATCTCTTAATTTCAGCTCTTGTTCTTTTATGCAAGCTTTATACGTGCCAACTAGCAAGTCTTACTACGTGCATGAAAGAACATTACATCAGCCAGTTTCTTGAACAATCCCCCAGAACATTCTGTTTGTTTACATGACCATTTCAGCAGTCTCTTCATAACATTTCTAAAACATATTATAATCTGCTCAAAAAAAATTAAAGGAACACTTTGAAAACACTTCAGATGGGAAAGAAATCCTGCTGGATATGTATACTGATTTGGACTGGGTAATGTGTTAGGAACGAAAGGATGCCACATCGTTTGATGGAAATGAAAATTCAATATCAACCTACAGAGGGCTGAATTCAAAGACACTCTGAAAGTCAAAGTGAAAAAATGATGCAGCAGGCTAGTCCATTTTGCTGAATTTTCATTGCAGCAACTCCAAATCATACTCGGTAGTTTGCATGGCCCACACGTGCTTGTATGCATGTTTGACAACGTTTTTGGGGGTGTGCACGCTCCTAATAAGATAACGGATGGTGTCCTGGAGGATCTCATCCCAGATCTGGACCAGGGCATTACTGAGCTCCTGGACAGTCTGAGGTGCAACCTGGCGGTGTCAGATAGACTGAAACATAATGTCTCAGAGGTTTCTATTGGATTTAGGTAAGGCGAGAATGGGGGCCAATCAATGGTATCAATTCCTTCATCCTCCAGGAACTTCATGCATACTTTAGCCACATGAGGCCGGCCACTGTCGTGCACCATGAGGAACCCAGGACCCATTGCACCAGCACAGTCTGACAATGGGTCCAAGGATTTCATCCCGATACCTACCAGTCAAGGTGTCTTTGTCTAGCCTGTAGAGGTCTGTGCGTCCCTCCAAGGATACACCTCCCCATACCATCACTGACCCACCACCAAACCGGTCATGCTGGATGATGTTACAGGCAGCATAATGTTCTCCATGGCTTCTCCAGACCCTTTTACGTCTGTCATATGTGCTTAGGTGAACCTTCTCTCATCTGTGAAAAGCACAGGGTGCTAGTGGTGGACTTGCCAATTCTGCTATTCTATGGCAAATGCCAATTGAGCTCCACGGTGCCGAGCAGTGAGCACAGGGCCCACTAGAGGACGTCAGGCCCTCAGGCCACCCTCATGAAGTCTGTTTCTGATTGTTTGGTCAGACTCATTCACACAAGTGGCCAGCTGGAGGTCATTTTGTAGGGCTCTGGCAGTGCTCATCCTGTTCCTCCTTGCCCAAAAGGAGCAGATAGATACCAGTCCTGCTGATGGGTTAAGGACCTTCTATGGCCCTGTCTAGCTCTCCTGGAGGAACTGCCTGTCTCCTGGAATCTCCTCTATGCCCTTGAGACTGTGCTGGGAGACACAGCAAACCTTCTGGCAATGAAATGTATTGATGTGCCATCCTGGAGAAATTGGACTACCCGTGAAACCTCTTTATGGTCCAGGCATCGCCTCATGCTACCAGTAGTGACACTGACCGTAGCCAAATGCAAAACTAGCAAAAAAACAGTCAGAAAAAATAAGGAGGGAAAAATATCAGTGGCCTCCACTTGTTAAACCATTCCTGTTTGGGGGTCATCTCATTTTTGCCCCTCTAGTGCATCTGTTGTTAATTTCATTAACACCACAGCAGCTGAAACTGATTAACAACCCCCTTTGCTACTTAACTTGCAAGATCAATAGACGTTTCACTGAGTTGATGCAATACTCTGATTAAAAAGTGTTCTTTTAATTTATTTGAGCAGTATATATTTCACTGTGCACTGCAAACCAAAATGCTTAACTACTGTTACCTATAAATGATTCTCTCTCAGTCCCCTTTTTGGGACTTGTTAAAGTCCCACTAAACTCTAAGGTCTAGTTTCTTACTTTAAGACCAAATATGTCCCCCCTTTGGGACTAAAAAGTAAAAGATCCCTGGTCAGACAAATTTGGGGAAAAACAGAAATCAGTGTAAATCATTAGTACTTAAGGAAATTATATAAATCGATAAAATCAAATAAATTAATAACAGTAAACACAGAAAATTAAAGTAATTGTATTCTTTGTATTATACAGTGACAATAAAGGTATCTAGCACCAAACAATCATTTGTATCCAAGCCCCTTTTCTTCATTTGAAGACAAAAAAACGCCCTGCAAAATGCTTCAACCCTTTTTGTCAGAAGAAAAGACAAGATTGCAGATTTGCTTCCACAACTTGCTGGTCAATAATATATAAAATTGTTTGGTGGATAGTAATTGTGAAGAGACGTACTTGGTAACAAAACAGAAGACAAAATCACAAAAGTGCAACATCTATTATAATTCCTGCCTTGATCAATAATACTCCCTACATATTATATCTATTCTATATATACATATATGTATAAAATCCAACATCTGTCTGTCTGTCTCTATGTCTGTCCACTTTCAACGAGAGAACTACTTAACGGATTTAGATCTTTTTTTTTCTATAATATGCTTGAACATTCCGACTGAACATTCAAAGATCGCTTGTGGTACCGGTTAATTGTGCGAATCCGAGAGAGACAATGCGTGCAAGGGGAGAGGGCGGGGCCATCCTCACTCATACGCCAGCCTCCATTCGAGTCAGTCTACCTCTCGCCACATGTTGGACCGTACCTTGCCTGCGCTTAGCTAGCGATACCTGTTTGTTAAACAGGTATCATCTACAGATTGTTAAGGAGTAACGTTTGACGTTTTTGAGAGAGAGATCAGAGCTACGTGTGTTTTAGAGTGTAGCTGCTGATTGCCAGAGATATCATGGCCACATGTTTTTCTCCTCACATGGGAGACACTCTCCTTTCAGACCTGAACATGATCACATACAGTGCCAACGTCTATTGATTTTTAAAGTCTGTCTTGTTTCACTACTACGTGGGCTCAGCCGTGGGGGAGAGCTAGTTTGGCTATATAAGTGACCCATTTGTGCTGCTCATTATTCTGGGTTAATTTCATAACTTCTAAGTATGATATAACATTGTCAACAACTATTTGATTAAATTAATTTTTCCCTGTGTGCAAAGTAACATATTTAATTTCCTTCTTATAAAATGAGCATTATCTGTGTTAGTTCATAAAAATGTACCTATTCTTGTATTTCATCTATGATTAGACCTTCTAAAAATATTTGTTGTTGGTGACACAGACAACACAAGTATTTAATTCAGAAACATCAAGAGTTACTAGCTTATGTTGCTAATGATGTGTGCAATAATCACTAGAAACAGAGTCCTTATACAAACAATCATGCTCGCATCCTCATGCTCACATCCACAAAGTAGCCTCAATTACATCTTGTTGTGGTCTTAAATTAGGTTACCACCTTAGTTGGTGGGTGTCAATTGTCTCTTAAGAGGACGTCAACACTGTTCCCATTAAAGCAAGTCACTAGCTCTTTTTCAAGGTCACATTTAAATTGCAAGGATTGCACCCAAGCCTCTTATTGATGTTAAAACCTTTCGCAGCCAGCTGGGATCCTTGGCTTGTAGCTGGCTTTCCAATTCATAAACTACACACTCACCAACTCTTTCCATAAGACATTCCATCGCTGTTGGGCCCAATTATTACTTTGTTTGGCTATGTTTTATATTACTTAGGCCCAAGAAGCCAAAATATTAATTATCTGTTCTGCATCACCACGAATAACTTCTTGTTTTAAACTATACCTCTATCTATACTAATGGATTTAGACATTTTGACCTAAGTTTTCCTATTCCCACAACATCTTGTTATATACCATCCCAAAATTATTATTATTCCTCTCAAATAACAAATTTCCCTTAATGGTAAGCTTTACATTATTCATTATATTATTAAATCAATAATCAGTAATGATTAAATTGGACTGACTTTATCTGATAATGTTGCGAGTGCTATTCATGTTTTGAATTCTGATTAACTCCAAATTACATGGAAACGTTTATCATTAAAGGTAACTTGTCTTTTCGCAACAAGTATCAATAGACTTGTTAAGAACATCTATCCAAAAATATTTACTGTTACACATTGCTTTTACTCTAAGTGATGACCCGGTTATGCTAATCACATTTTCTAAACTATTCAATTATATTCTCCCAGTTTGAATTCATAATAATCATGCAGAATTTCCATTAATAAAACAATATTTATAAATATTCAATAAATACATATTACTTATGAAAAGAGTTCAATTTCCTTGCTGTGCCTGCAGATAATTTACTTTTCCTCATGTATCAGTGATCATTCCACAGTTCATATCCTCTTTGAAGAATGTTACTGTAGAAGAACAGATATTAGGTTGTGACTAAATAATAGTGAGAATTTAATATGATATTTAGGTCTTGGGGTCCAACACCCCAAAGTGAAGGATATCAATATCTGAAACTCTTGATCTGATGAATGGGATCTCTGGTCTGGATGACATGCAGGCTGTCCTCTAGGATTCTGGACCCACGATGATCTTCTGGTGTCAATGGTCACCACCATAGTTGAGCTGTTAGCAGGGAGGACCCGTGATCCCTTGAAGTAGAACTTAGGTATGTTGTCTAGTAGTCACTTGGTCAGTGGCCTGGTCCATAGCTTTATCCCCTCTGTGGTAAGGCTTGTTTCTACTTGGAGTTGGACAATCCGTTTTGTATGCAGTCCTTTATTTCAGCGCAGTATCTGAGTTCAAATTCAAGTGCTGTTATTTCCAATGTGCTAGGAAAAGCAGCTTTCATAATACTTCATCTGTAATTGCTGAAAGTTACTTATGGATCCCAAAAATAATGTCTCATGAGGTCTTAGGTGTTACATTGGGGGTACCCTATATTAACAATAAAATGACAGCAATTCATCCAATTCTCTGCTTCTGTCTTGGCCAATTTGATTTAATGGTCAAAGTAAAGTACCTAAAGATGGTAAGCACAATGTTCAGCTTTCCATTCAGTTTGTCTATTGTGAATTCCCCCTTGTGGATTAATAAAGTATCTATCTATCTATCTATCTATCTATCTATCTATCTATCTATCTATCTATCTATCTATCTATCTATCTATCTATCTATCTATCTATCTATCTATCTATCTATCTATCTATTATATAGTGCACTTCCTCTCATATCTATCTATCTATCTATCTATCTATCTATCTATCTATCTATCTATCTGTAATCCATAAAATTGTAGAACCCACTATTTAAAGTATGAAGACAGAGGGCGTTTCATTTAGGTGCCAAGCCGTACACATTTTATCCAAGTGGTCCTATAAGGATTTTTCCATCCCATTCCAGTTTATTATTGCATGAGGGCCAAAACTCTGATTAGAATCTTCTGAGATGCTCCTAGCGGCTGTGTCTGCATTATTCATGTCTCTCCATTTCTCTTGTATTTGACTAGTACTTTGGAGTTGCTCACACCAGTCGTTTCTTTAAACATTTGACCTACTCCCTCTCTCTCTGAGGAGATTAATGAAAAATTCTGTTGCCTGCATAAGTGAGAGATAATAAAGTGTATGAATAAAAAAACAAGTGACCACAAAGCGAAAAAAAAAGTTTCGTTTCTGGAATTAAAAAAAAAAACCTCAAAAGTTTTTTTCTCTTTTTTTCTCATTAATCAAACAGTAAAAATATTATTATTATTATATTTATTATAAAATAAATCCTTGAATGAAAAATTTTACTGTAAAGTTGAACCCAGTTTGGCTGTTGTTGCAAACTCCATGCAATTTCAAACATAGTCATCATAACAAGTAAATCATGACAATATAAAATAAAGTCAATCATAATATATACCAAGAGAAAAGCATTCAATTGGTCCAACAATATTCAAACTATTGGCACATAACTTTTGCTGCTACGAAAACAGATTCAAAAACTAACATTAATTTACTATAATACATCATAACCCCCCTCCCCCTCATTGATGCTTGTGTCAATATTGCTATTTTAGAGGAAATGTGGAGCGAGAGGGTAGTCAGTTGGTCAGTAAGGACCCTGAAACTGATCTTGATAAGAGATGAATGTTAGAACTCTCTTGCAGAGAACACAATCTCTGTGTTTGTAATAGTGTTGTTAATTAAAATGGAAGCAAGTGTAGATTTAGAACCAATGAGGAGCACCTCGGTTTGATTGCTGTTTAGTTGGAGAAAATTCTGAGTCATCCATGACTTTATGTCTTGGAGACATGCAGTGAGAATATTTAGAGGAAAACCGTAAGGAGCGTTAGTGGATACACAGAGATGTGTGTCTTCAGCATAAGAGTGAAATTGGTTGCCATGATGTTGAAAAATAGTGCCTAACAGGGAGATATAAATGAGAAAGAGAAGCTGCCCCAAAACAGAGCCTTGCAGAACTCACGGTGTAACTACTGCACTGTCTGACTTAAAGCCCTTCACTTGAACAAAATGCCTCCTGTCAGTGAGAAAACCATTGATGGACAAGGCCACAGACTCCAAAACTAGCTAGACATTTCAAAAGTATCTGGTCGGTTATGGTGTGAAATGCGGATCTAAGATCAAGAAGTACAAGAAAGTTCAAAGTCCTATTTCAGATGCCTGGAGAAGATCATTTGTAATTTTTATAAGCAAAGTGGAGTCATTTTCATTATACCAAATATTACACATATTCAAAACTCATATTTTAACCACCCAAATTAACTCAGAGCTCCGGAAAATTACATCAGATATTTCAAACTTTGTGCACACAACATATTTTAATCAACTGCTTGAACTTTCAGTTTCAGAGTACATTTCAGACAAAGAAGTCCCATTTACATGTCATTTCTTAGGCACAGAATAGCATTTTCAAACATACGAAGCATTCTTTCAACACATTTAATTATTCAAAGCATTGTTCTCCAACCATGTCGCTTTATAAAATTTCTAAAGCAGCATTTTATATCTTTCATTAGCACTTTCACTTTTTATTTTTTTTCAAACAACCTCTTGGTTTCAACATACCCTCTGTCTCTTTCACTCTCTCCCTGCACTTTCCTCGCATGTGCAACTTCGTAGCGCAATCAGATCTGAGTATTTTAAGAGTCTATTTTAGCCAATCCCCTTTCATTTCAAATCCATCTCTGTATGTACTGGTTTCACAAGTGTTGCTACAATTAAACTTTCTACATTTTCCTGACCTATGTTAATTGTTAAGTTGCCCTCTCTTTAACCTTACTAAGACTACACTACCCATTTGGATGACCTATTAATTCAACCTTCCCTAACTGGATGCTTCATTGGTGTGTCAAAAAGTGTCTCCAGCTTAACATGGAAGCGGTTTCAGGGTCAAGGAGACGCCGTTGGTGAACAGAGTCCACAACAGCAAAGAAGAATCTTTCATGGCGATCAAATTTTGTGACTAGGAAAAAATCCAACAACTAGGGAACCACATGGAAAGAAAACATTAGACATCAGAAGACTCAGCTGTAGTCCTTTTAAAAACCTTACTCTTTTAACCTAAGCCATATACCTTTTTCTTACTAATTCTTATTTTTCTTTCTGTGCAAGCACAATATACACACGCAATTCTCTCAGTCGCAATAGTCACAACCTCTTTATCAATCTGGACAAACAAACACCTGATTACCGTATTTATTATTATTCTACATACGATGGAAAATCTATGACTAATATCTTTTTGACCAAATGTTTGTCAAATTGTTAATGTGTCAGACTGCCATGAATGGATTAGGCATTCCAGAAAGTATTTACCCCACTGGATTGCTAGGAAGCACATTGCATATGATGTTTATATAACTATGTGGTTTTACATTAGGAACAGAACAGATTAAAGGTGAAAATTATTGCACTGCGAAGGACTGGTGCCCTGTCCAAGGTGTGTTCCTGCCTTGTGCCCTATGCCAGCTGGGATAGTTCCAGCATCCCCTGTCACTCTGTTTGGGACTAAGACGGTTTGAAAACGACTGACTGACTGGACATCATTGCACTGTATTTCTGTTATAAGAAATTAATTTTTTACAATAAGAGCTTGAGCAGTATTGGATTTGACCATAAAGACTCATTACATTAGTCCTTTAATGTATGTACTCATGATTGGACTGGTAATTATTATATTTGCAATAATGGAGTGATTCATTGTGTGCCTCAGTGGGTCAGTGTTTTGCCAGTGACTACTTGTATGTTTTATTGATCTAAAGATGTGTGCAATTGTTTTGATTGAATTTTTCACTTTTGCTGCAATTACTTATTGTTTTGATTGGTTCAATGAGTTCTTTAGGTGAGAATGAGGAGTTTTGATAAACGTGTTAGTGTTTTGCAGGCCATGTTTACTGTTTTGAAAATATGGCGAATGTTGACCGAAGTGGGCGGCACGGTGGTGCAGTGGTAGCACTGCTGCCTCGCAGTTGGGGGACCCGGGTTTGCTTCCCGGGTCCTCCCTACGTGGAGTTTGCATGTTCTTCCGTGGTTTCCTCGTCGGTTTCCTCCCACAATCGCATTGGCGATTCTAAATTGGCCCTAGTGAGTGTCCTGCGGTGGGTTGGCTGGCACCCTGCCCAGGATTGGTTCCTGTGTTGGCTGGGACTGGCTCCAGCAGACCCCCGTGAACCTGTATTCGGATTCAGCGGGTTAGAAAATGGATGGATGGATGTTGACCGATGTGGTTAAGTGACTGAGGCAAACTGTAACTCATGGCTCAAAAGCAAATAATTTTATAAATGAATAACTTGGTGCCACCAAAATGTAAAGTACCTTCATCATTTTTTAAACCAGTGTTTCCCAACCTTTTTTTTTGTGGTGGCACACTTTTTGTAACCATAAACATCCTAAGGCACACCACTCTAGTAACAACATTAATTTATGTAGCACATTTTCATACAAACAATCTAGCTCAAAGTGATTTACTAGATGACAAAAAGAAAGTTATATGAAATGAAAAATAAGATATTAAGATAATACCAAAGAATAAGTAACAAAGAAAAATGTAGGATCAGATGGCCTTGAGGACAAAACAAAACCAAAAACAACTCCAGTTAGACTGAAGGAAAAAACAAAATCTGCCCCACTGCGCCCTCTACATTACATAAATGTTCTTAAGACAATCCTCTTGTTTTTCAGTCTTCACATAATAGTAATTGATTATGTTAGTTTTGTGGACACCCATCTTCAATCCATCATTTCAGGTAGCTGCATGGTGTCTTCATCAGGTGATTGTGTGAATGACAGATATTCAGAATGACCAATATAACAACAATAAAACTGGTGAAATGTCTCAGATTCTCTTTTCCTAGTTAAGATACTGGCTACTGCATTATTCACTAATTGCAACTGATTTATGTCCTTCTTAGGTAGTCTTGTTAGGTGTGCATTACAGTAATCTAGTCAACTATAAACAAAAGTGTGAAGTAATTTTTCAGTATCTTGTAAAGTTATGAGAGGTCTAACTTTTGCCGTATTCCTTAAGTGAAAAAAATGCAGACCTAGTAATCTGGTTAATAAGCGATTTGAAGTTTTAGGTCAGAGTCAATATTTATCCCTTAAACCCCTCAAAAGCTGGTTGTAAAAGGTTGAGAAGGTTGGGCCTGAACACCACCCTCTGCAATTGGATCCTGGACGTCTTGACAGAGAGGCCCCAGTCAGTTCGGATGGGCTACAACACTTCTAGCATCATCACACTGAGCACTGGAGTGCCACAGGGCTGCATGCTTAGTTCACTGCTGTTCACCCTGCTGACTCACGATTGCACAGCCACGCACAACACCAACTACATCATCAAGTTTGCAGATGATACAACAGTGCTGGGACTGATAAGCAGGGATAATGAAACAGCATACAGAGATGAGGTGGAGCGGCTATGTGCATGGGGTGAAGACAGCAAATTTTCTCTCAATGTCGACAAGACAAAAGAGATAATCGTGGACTTCAGAAAATCACATCCTGCCCACATCCCACTCCGCATCAACAGTTTAGATGTGGAGACTGTTAGGAGTACCAAGTTCCTCGGTGTGCACATAACTGAGGAACTTAAGTGAACACATAACACCTCATCACTAATCAAGAAAGCCCAGTAGAGACTACACTTCCTGAGGCGACTGAAGCGAGCAAGTTTTCTCCCTTCCATCCTCACCATGTTCTACAGAGGCACCATTGAGAGTTTTCTGACCAGCTGCATCACTGTCTGGTATGGCAACTGCAACATATCCAACCACAAGGGCCTGCGAAGGAAACTGAAGACAGCAGAGAACATCATTGGGGTGCCTCTCCCTTCACTACAGGACATATTTTACAAACGCAGTGTCCGCAAGGTCTGCAGCATTGTGCAGGATCCCTTACACCCCTCACATGGACTTTCACACTTCTGCCATCCATGAGAAGATACTGCAGCATCAAAGCCAGATCTGCCAGGCTGCAGGAGAGTTTTTACCCTCAAGCTGTCAGACTCCTTAACACCATGCTGCCCCCTTCCACACTGCTTCAACCACATGCAAGCCACTTTCCTGCAATGATGAGTGTGCATGTAGAAAAAGAACTGAAAATCTCATACTGACACTTTTGATATCCTTCTGCTGTGAAACATTCTGACCTTTCATTGTTTACACATGTTTTAAACAACTATTATCATACACTGATAATTTTTGTATTATCTATATCTATTTATCCATCCATCCTCTTCCTCTTATCCAAGATCAGGTCGCGGGGGCAGCAGCTTGAGCAGAGATGCCCAGACTTCCCTCTCCTCGGCCACTTCTTCTAGCTCTTCCGGAGGAATCCCGAGGCGTTCCCAGGCCAGCCGGGAGACATAGTCCCTCCAGCGTGTCCTGGGTCTTCCCAGGCCTCCTCGGTTGAGCGTGCCCGGAACACCTCACCAGGGAGGCGTCCAAGAGGCATCCTGATCAGATGCCCGAGCCACCTCATCTGGCTCCTCTCAATATGGAGGAGCAGCGGCTCTACTCTGAGCCCCTCACGGATGACTGAGCTTCTCATCTTATCTTTAAGGGAAAACACAGACACCCTGCGGAGGAAACTCATTTCAGCCGCTTGTATTCTCAATTTTGTTCTTTCGGTCACTATTCATAGCTCATGACCATAGGTGAGGGTAGGAACATAGATTGGCTGGTAAATTGAGAGCCTTGCCTTACGGCTCAGCTCCTTTTTCACCATGACAGACCGATGCAGAGCCTGCATCTCTGTTAATGCTGCACCGATCCGCCTCTCGATCCATTCTTCCCTCACTCGTGAACAAGACTCCCAACCCTGAGAGGGCACTCCAACTTTTTCCGGCGGAGGACCATGTTCTCGGATTTGGAGGTGCTGATTCCCATCCCAGCCGCTTCACATTCGGCTGCAAACCGATCCAGAGAGAGCTGAAGATCACGGCTTGATGAAGCAAACAGGACAACATCATCTGCAAAAAGCAATGACCCAATCCTGAGTCCACCAAACCGGACCGGCCCTGGCTGTGCCTAGAAATTCTGTCCATAAAAGTTATGAACAGAATCGGTGACAAAGGGCAGCCCTGGCGGAGTCCAACTCTCACTGGAAATGGGTTTGACTTACTGCCGTCAATGCGGACCAAGCTCTGACACCGGTTGTACAGGGACCGAACAGCCCTTATCAGGTGGTCCGGTACTCCATACTCTTGGAGCACTCCCCACGGGATTCCCCGATGGACACGGTCAAACGACTTTTCCAATTCAACAAAACACATGTAGACTAGTTGGGCAAACTCCCATGCACCTTCCAGGACCGTGTTAAGGGTGTAGAGCTGGTCCACTATTCCACGACCAGGACGAAAACCACACAGTTCCTCCTGAATCCGAGGTTTGACTATCCGATGGACCCTCCTCTCCAGGACCCCGAATAGACTTTTCCAGGGAGGCTGAGGAGTGTGATCCCTCTGTAGCTGGAACACACCCTCCTGTCCCCCTTCTTAAAGTGGGGGACCACCACCCTGGTCTACCAATCCAGAGGCACTGACCCCAATGTCCATGCGATGTTGCAGATGTGTGTCAACCAAGACAGTCCTACAACATCCAGAGCCTTGAGGAACTCTGGGCATATCTCATCCACCTCCGAGTCCCCAGGCTCTGCTTCCTCATTGGAAGGCATGTTAGTGGGATTGAGGAGGTCTTCAAAGTACTCCCCCCACCGACCCACAATGTCCCGAGTTGAAGTCAGCAGCGCACCATCCCCACTATATACAGTGTTGACACTGCACTGCTTCCCCCTCCTGAGACGCTGGATGGTGGACCAGAATCTCCTCGAAGCCGTCCGAAAGTCGTTATCCATGGTCTCCCCAAACTCCTCCCATGCCCGAGTTTTTGCCTCAGCAACAACCGAAGTCGCATTCCGCTTAGCCTGCCGGTACCTATTAGCTGCCTCCAGAGTCCTACAGGAGAAAAGGGTCCTTTTGATGAGCTTGATGGCATCCCTCACCGCCGGTGTCCACCAACGGGTTCGGGGATTTTCGCCACGACAGGCACTGACTACCTTACAGCCACAGCTCCGGCCAGTCACCTCAACAACAGAGGCAAAGAACTTGGCCCATTCAGACTCAATGTCCCCCATCTCCCTTGGGACGTGGTTGAAGTTCTGCTGGAGGTGGGAGTTGAAGCTACTTCTGTAAGGGGACTCTGCCAGACATTCCCAGCAGACCCTCACAATACGTTTAGACCTACCAGGCCTGACCAGCATCCTCCCCAACCATCGAAGCCAGCTCAACCCCAGGTGGTTATCAGTTGACAGCTCTGCCCCTCTCTTCACCCGAGTGTCCAAGACATGTGGCCGCAAGTCCGACAACACGACCACAAAGTCGATCATCAAACTGAGGCCTAGGGTGTCATGTGCACACATGAACACCCCTATGCTTGAACATGGTGTTCGTTATGGACAATCCGTGACGAACACAGAAATCCAATAACCAAACACCACTTGGGTTCAGATATGGGGGGCATTCCTCCCAATCACGCCCTTCCAGGTCTCACTGTCATTGTCTATGTGAGCATTGAAGTCTCCCGGCAGAACGAGGGAGTCCCCAGAAGGTATGCCCTCTAGCACCCCCTCCAGGGACTCCAAAAAAGGGTCTATTTATATATATATATCTATTTATTATTTATTTATTATATTACATATCTATTAACTATATTTATGTATCTTGATTATAAATAACATACATTGCATCAATGTTTGTATTGCTAACTACACGTCAATATTGCTAACTACATGTCAATATTGCTGCTACTTCTTTGTCTTGTCTTTGCACAATGTCTTGTTTGTGTTTTAATTTAAAATTTAAATTTTAATTCTATTTTTAATTTATTATTTGCACATCATGTCACACTGTGGACCCTGAGCTTCACAATTTCGTCTATCTGTATACTTGTATATGGTTGAGATGACAATAAAGTTCACTTTGACTTAATTCTTTACAAGTCTAAGAGAACAAGAGCAAATATACTTCCTCTGTCTGCAATAACCCAGAAATCATTTACTAATTTAACTAGTGCCATTTCTATACTGTGATTTGTTCTAAAACCTGACTGAAACTTGTCAAGAATAGAATGTTTATTCAATTAACCATTTAGGTGGTTAATTACAGCCTTTTCTAGAACTTTACTTAAGAAAAGCAGGTTAGAAACGGGTCTAAAGTTGTCAAATTCAGGGAAGAATTTTTATCTAATGTTGAGCTAACTAGGTCAATTACACTATCATTTAGCACATCAGAAATTTCTTTAAAAAAAACAGTTGATATTGGATCAAGGGTGCAGGTGGAGAGTTTCAGTTGAGAAATTATTCTAGGGTAGATTTAGTGAAAGAATTTAACTCGTTTAAAAGGGAATGTTAATATTCAAATGGATTAACTTTGGGGCGATGTACTCTATTATTTCTATTATCGTTTATTTTGAGTTCAATAAATATAGTAAAAGCCTCACAAATTTCACTAGTAGTTTTTAGGAGGCATTCCATTGAGTGAGCTGGTATTGAGTGAGCTGGGTTTAGAAGACGATCAATAGTTGAGAATAAAACTTTTGATTTACTGGCATTATCTTTTAAAATTTTAAGAGAAATAGGACTGGCTGTGAATGAAGACTATGTTGTTATATTCAGTTATTTTACCCTTCAATATTTCAATATTTTTGGACTACTGGTTTTGTTTTTTTCCATTTACATTCAGCTCTACAGAATCTTCTCTTTAAATCAGATACTTTTTGTGTCTTCCAAGGTATAATAGTGCTGGAAGATTTCTTAGCAGTCTTTTCAGGGGCCACTATGTCACCCACAGCTCTCACCTTAGCATTAAGATGCTCCACCTTACTGGTTACACTATTAATGCTATTATGGTAAGCACTACAATCAGACTGATTGTTTAGAATATTAGCAAACACTGATGCTGCAGTAGTATCAAAATTATGCTTTTTAACTTCTGATTAGTTGTAGTTATCAGTATTTCTACATTAAATATGTAAAAAGTGGTCTGACATACCAAAATCCAAAACTTCCCTCATGCCTTTTGAAATCACTAAATCCTATGTGTGTCCTCGATTATTGGCTCCATTGGCTGACATGCTGACTCAGATCAAAACAGTGCATTAAGTTTAGGAATTCTCTTGCTTTTGGGTCACAATGGTTATCCACAAAATAATTATAATTGCATACAATTAGGAAACTGTCATAGTTAGTTATTATTACAGATAATAAGTCTCTGAGAATTCCTTAATAAAAGATGCATTCATATTTAGGAGGTCTATGAACAGTCAATACGAGAGACTGTGATACTCCTTGGATAACCACAAAAAGATACTTGAAGACACGAAAGTACCAAAACTGGCATCTTTATATTTTAATTGGTTTGTGCAAATCTACTAATAAAAGGCAAAGCCCTCACTGACTGACTGACTGACTGACTGACTGACTGACTGACTGACTGACTGACTGACTCACTCACTCACTCACTCACTCACTCACTCACTCACTCACTCATCACTAATTCTCCAACTTCCTGTGTAGGTGGAAGGCTGAAATTTGGCAGGCTCATTGCTTACAGCTTACTTATAAAAGTTAGGCAGATTTCATTCTACGCGTAACGGTCATAACTGGAACCTACTTTCGTCCATATAAACGGCTATAGCCTGCAGCTCGGTCGCCGTGTGAGGTGGAGTTGTGCCTGCCCATATAAGGCCTTCCGTCAGCAGCTATCCAATAGACACGCTGCCGCGAAATATTCATGGGTGAAGGACTGTACTTACAATTGAGATGGCAGCAAAAGAATATGAAGCGAGTGACACATACAAGCATATTCATAAGTGCAGCTACTGCGGAAACAAAGCATGGTGTAAACCTTAAGTTTAAATTAAGTTCATAGACACGCTGCTGCTGGCGTTTGTCATGCCTACGACGAATATGATATTCGCGAGATACAAATTTATGAGAAGACTTAGGGTATAAACGAGACTTTTCATCACTTTATAACGGAGTTAAAATTGCTGTAACGGAGTTAAAATTGCTGGTGAAGGACTGTGCTTATGCAAATGAATAGGAAAGCAAGGTGTAAAGCTTAAGTTTAAATTAAGTTCATAGACAGGCTGCCCCTGCATTTGTCATGCCCAAGACGAATACGATATTCGCGAGATACAAATTTAATGACAGGACGCAGGGTATAAACGAGACTTTTCATCACTTTGTAACGGAGTTAAAATTGCTGATGAAAGACTGTGCTTATGCAAACTAAGATGAGATGGTCAGGGATAGAATATTGTTTGGCACAAACTCAGCAAAAGTGCGACAGAAACTTTTAAGTGGCGGTGCTGAGCTAACATTACATAAAGCCGTGGACATGAGATCGCGACGAGATAGCACAGGCACAGCTGAGAAACTTCGATGCATGTACTCCGGCTCTCACGTGAACTGACTTTGCAGGGCTGGGAAAGGTAAACCCGTGCATACAGTGTGTGATGTCTCAGACACACTACTTCTCTGCTGCGAAGCGCAGGTATTTTGCTAGTACTCAATAAATAGCCATCTCTTTTGCCTTGGAGAACCAAATGAGCAAAGCTGTATTTCGGAGGTGCTGTTTCAATTAACATTGCCACACCATCAGAGCTGATCCACGTTTTTCTTGGTGTAAGAAAGTCAGTTTTTCTATCACTGACAAGACTGTTAATGTAAAATGGTCTTGCTGGTTAATGTACATATATTTAATAAAGCCACATTTGAGGTCTCAGAATAGCAGAGCTGAATGTGAGTGTTATGGCAACTTGAAATGGTAATTAAATTCCTCTTGTTAATGCCTCTTTGTGCAGATTTTTTTTATTTATTCTGTAATCTATAGTTATAGTTGCTATAGTTTTAATATATACTGCAGATTAAATAGGTGAAATGTTAATTAAATAAATTACATTTATACCACTTTGTCCAGGTGTTTTAGTTAGACTTTGTTTACTTTTTATAGTGCTAATACAGTGCACATCTGAAGGTGAACTCACTACAGAATTATTACATTCTACCAAGGCATTATTGGAAAAATTGGGACTAATATTATGTAGTCAGGAAAGACAGGTTACCTTCAAGATGTTTTCAGTGAGGACCGGGACACAGCATCTATTTAGATGCAGACCATCTCACCTGAAGAAAAGTGGTTTCTCCCAGAAAAGATCCTAAATGTCCATAAAACCAATGTTTAATCTCTTGCAGAAGCCTCTCAATTAGTTATTCGATGCCAGCAGTCAACTGTTGGCTTCATCTAACCTTGTAGTCAGAGGCAGGGGACCTGAAATGATGATTCTCACAGCCGTGGTCCTCTCTTATGTGGTTTGAATTAGTGCTACGAAGTCCGCCTTTAGAAGCTCAGAATGTCAGTTTTGAATGTGGTTTATGCCTGCATGTAGTATGATAGTCCCAAAAGCCCTGTCCTTGTGCTTCTTGAAGACTATTTCCACTCTTCTCATAATACTGTATTAATGTATTTGGAGTCATTCATTTACTGCAAAGTGCACTTGTTCCATGTTCTCTGCAGCAGCTACAACAAATGTATACAGGCCATACTAATAGACTTTGACACTGTACAATACAGTACTATGTGTTACACTCCGATCCTTTACTTGTAAATATTGGTACCACAACTCCTTCACTCTGTCACAGTTCCATTCAAAGGGTACCTAGTACAGTTGGCTCATTGCCAAAAGATGTCTGTTATAGAGAGGCTGACGATGTTGTGGAAGATGTCATTATCATCTATAATTGTACTCTTAATCTCTCCGATTCTGATATAATTACTTGAACAGGAAACACGTGCTGGCTTACTGTAACAGCTGTATCTGAAACAGCAGGAAGAATTTCTGTATTGTATGATTACACACCTAAATGTCTGGATGATGGAGGAAACAGTGGTCCAGCGGACACTAAGCAGTGCTCTCTACCCAGGATCCACCATTGACAGGTCAGGGCTTATTACATTGTCCACAACTTTTGCCCTTATTTGATCATGGATAACTCCAGGGGCCTCATGTATAATGCTGTGCATAGAACTCGCACTATAACATGGCATAAGCACAAAAGTCGAAATGTGCTTACGCACAAAAAAATCCAGATGCAGGAATCTGTGCGTACTCCAACTTCCACGTTCTTCCGCTACATAAATCCCGATCAGCGTGAAAAGTAACGCTCGTGCACGCGCTTTATGTAACGCCCCAACTCCGCCCAGAATTACGCCTCTTTGAATATGCAAATCAATATAAATTGCCCTTAAGCTCAGTCTTCTGTGAAAAGACAATGGGAAAAGCACGGGGGGAAATTTAAGAATTTCAGCAAATACCAAGTGGAGGCAAAGGAAAAACATACTATTTGTTCAAATAAACCGTGGTATAATCAACAAAAGGAAGTTGATCGAGTGACATAGCGTGTTGGGAGAAACTTGAAAGCTCACGTTCACAAAATCGCACAGTGCCGGAAATAAAAAAGAAGTCACATATCAAAGTCGCCGTGAAAAGGAGAGTTGTAGCCCACTGTCTGAGTGTCATATGAAAGCTCAGAGAAAAAAAAGCACACATTGGGGAAAAAGCACAAAATGTCAACTTCAATCTCGACATTTCCACTTTAATCACGTAGTTTATTTTGTCATTAAAGTAGAACCTCATAAACTTCATCTTAAAATCGTTTAATTAACCAGTTTCTCAAAATTACATCGTAATTAAAGTAGCACGTTAAATGCTTTGTTTTGTATTTGATCTTCTATGTGTGATCTATGTGTGTGAATCACTACTTGCTTCTTAAACCGGCTCTCTTCCTCCAACTGGACACAGAATCCATTACATTAGTGATATTACAGCTCTCTGAATAACTAAAATACTGAGATGTATACGTGATATCATTTTTATGATGATAGGAGTTAAAGCACGTTATTAAACATGTGTTTCACTTCGATGAAATAATTTATTGCAGCAGTACTCAGGGGCAGCTCTAGGCTTGTGGTGGCCCTGGGCAGAGAAAGAATTAGTGGCTCCTTCGCCTGCCAATGTCAGTAAGGTAGCTTATGCACGGTGGATGGCCATGTCCGTTGCAGACACTGCATAGCCGCCTCGTGCTCATGACACAAGCATTTAACTTTTGCGAAATTTGTCGCCTGTTTTTAGCAGTGTTGTTATTTTCTCTTTCTGTTTTATATTCAATATATATTGGCGTAGCCGCCACTGCCGTCCTTGCTTTTCTTTCCCCAAGTAATCGATCGCCACACAATCAGCTCTGTTATAGAAGTTAAGCCATCTGTAAGCTTAGTGCCGATTCTTCAAAACATTTAAGGAACATTGAAATATCTTCGTAGTACGTTTAATTATTCTATCCTTCAAGACACTCCTGGTGAAGAATATAGATTATATAAATGAAGTTAAAGTTTTATCTGTATAATTTAATAAACATATTTTGCTGCATTTCACCTTAAAAATGATATCGTCATCATATGTAAATACGCTTTAAAAGTGGCTCAGGTTGTGCGATATTATAACTATAGTGCAAGTTTACAGTGGGGTGATTGTACTTATAAGTACAAACCGTTCTACAAGGAGCAATTGATTGAGTGCATTTAAAGTTCTTGGGATGAAACTGTTTCTGAACCGCGAGGTCCGTACAGGAAAGGCTTTAAAACATTTTGCAGTGGCTGAGACAGCGTGTCCTTGAAACTGTATACCGATAATTCTCTTTCCGATCAGCTGCTGCTGTGATTCACACTCAGATACAGTGATATAAATACTCCAAGTGGTGCAGTGAGAGTAATATGGAAAAAGATGATCTGCTGTGGCAACTCCTAACGGGAGGAGCTGAAAGAAAAAGAAGAAGAAGAAGGAGAAGTGAGAGTAACAACACTAAAGCAGTTATAGTGTTTGGAATACTATGGCTATTCCCTGGACCCTTATATTGTTACAAGTTAATTACAATTAGATGCGTTACAATAATAAACAATATGCAGTTAGTTTCAGTGTATTTATAAAGCCGCGACAGGAAAATAAGGTGTAACCACACAGGAACAGTAGCACTGCTTTGACGCTGGGTGCCGCCAGTCTGCAAAACCGAGTGGAGAACTTGCGTACGACAAGGTATGAGGTACCGTGGAAAAGTGCGTGGCTTTACGGCAAGTGTAGGTTTTATACATCGCGATTTGAACGTGGAAAAGTTCTTACGCAACATTTCTGTGCGTACGCACCGTTTATACATGAGGCCCCAGGTCTTTTCCCCCTAATACCTCTTCCTGTGTTCTGTTATTCTGCCCTCATTATATCACCATGCATCCTTATTCCTGATCGTCTTCTTCTTCTGAAAGCCTCTGTTCAATATGTTCTGCATAATCAACAATTGTGGCAATTCTATTGTGCTTTGCATAAATTGTTGACATTGTATAGTAAATGAATTGCATGTGAAAAGCTGCTTTGACAGCATTTGCAATTGGTTGACCTAAGATGTAATAAACTCTCCTTCAGTAGTGGGATTCAAGATTGACTTATCAAGCAATTTATCATTTTATCAGACATTACAACAAAGCCACACCACTGCAATTTACAGAGTTTATGCTTGGCTGATTATGAATGTTGGTTGTACAGCTTAACATGCAGTGGCTCACACAGTCATTACATACATGCATGGTTTTGAGTGTAAAATTTGTCAACTGAGAAGCTACATAATCCATTTTGATCATCAAGATATAAACACATGATATGTGGGCCAGATGAGGACAATTGTACTTGATTACTTGAATATGCGTACTAAAACATCTGTAATTTGTAGGAAACAATGAGACATATTGTTCTGTTGTGCACAAGTGACCAAATGGAGTGGCAGTTACACACATTGCTAAGCAAATGTAATTTGAGAACTATGTCAATGCAATTAAGAAAAACCTTTTAACGGTTTTCAATAGTGGAAATACATAAAATGACCAATAGAGGATGCTATATGTCTTTTTATGGACAAGGATTTGAAGTGAACTTTGAAAGAACACAATGTCTGCTAGTTAATAGCAGATATTATTTTTTATGGGGCAAACTGTTTTAAATGTGCTGCAATAAAACACGAATATGCTTCTTACAATAAGGGCCAATCAGTTTGAAAGTTCAGTATCTCACACTGTGTATTTTTAAAGATGTGCTTACAAATTATTGCAGGTTGTTGTGCCCTAATCTAGCAGAACATTAATACTAATCCAAAATGTCATTTGACATTTCCGTACACAAAGAAAATACAGTGGATTCAGCAAGCATTCAGACCCCTTAGCTTTTTCCATACTTTGTTATGCTGCAGCCTTTTATCATATAAATGATATGTTCCGTCATCAAACAACATGCAATGCTCAAAAGTGACAAAATGAAAATTGGATTTTAGACATTTTTGAAAATGTATAAATAATAAAAAAAAAAGCTGAAATATTACATTGATGCAAGTATTCAGAGCCTTTACTCAGTACTTTGTTGAAACACTCTCCCAGCAAGTACAGCCTGGAGTCTCCTTGGGTATGACATGGCAAGCTTTGCACAACTGGATTTAGTAATTTTCTTTCAATTTTCCGTACAGAAACTCTCAAGCTATGTCAGGTTGGATGGAGGCTGCCGGTGGACAGCTATTTTCAGGTTTCTTCAGGAGATGTTCTTGCTGGGCCACTTTAAGGACATTCACCAAGACTGAAAAAAGTATAACCTCCATTCAACTTAAAATAATTTAGGTAATGATTCACACTTAATATTTTTAATCTGAACCAATATAATTCTTTTTATCTTATTAAACCCACAATTTTTAAGTTGAGGCAAATCATTTAGAGTGATTGGGTGCAGTTCACTTGTTTTATGCTGAAGTAAATCTATTTTTTTAAGTTGTTACAATTTAAAATGGTTTATTGGTTGTAATCTGTTCTTATGCTCTTAGAAATATTATGAACATAATACATTCCAATGCTGTATTTTTTACATTTATTTAAAAATCTAGTGCAAATACACAAGCATTTTGCAGTGTAAATCTTAAATATACAACAAAAAATTAAACGTTTCTACAGTTTTCTTGAAAGTGTGTTTTACTTACAATTGTTCTTGTACTTACAATTAACATTTGAGAAACAGGGTTACTTACCAGAAATCCTCTGTTATGAAAATCTGCTGCTGAAAATGAGTATAGATAGCCACATCCACTCCACTCGGGAAAGTGTTATTCTTTTTTGGCAGTTGGAAAGCCAGCACGCTGGAAAGTTCAACCGGAAGAATATACAAATGACCCACAGAGCACACGAACAACCTAAAATATTAGGTTAACTGAAATAGGATTTTTATGTTTATTCCCTCCACAATAACTTACTTTGGTACAAACATTTTTTTTTATTTCAAGCTACAACATTAAATGACTAATCTTAAGTTGGTTAAAAGAGAAAATTTACGTTGAATGAACAACATCAATGTGATACTTTTTTCAGTAAGGTTGCCCCACTAAATGTGTTGCTATTGCTTTGTTCTTAGGGTTATTGTCCTGTTGGAAGGCAAACCTTTGGCCCAGTATGAGGTCCAGAGCACTCCAGAGCAGGTTTTCATTAAGGATATCTCTTTACTTTTCTCTGTTCAGCCTTCCCTCAACTTTGATTAGTCTGCTGGTCCCTGCTACTGAAAAACAACCCCAGAGCATGAAGCTGCCGCCACCATGCTTTACTGCTGAAATGCTATTGCACAGGAGATAAATGGTGCCTGGTTTCCTACATCTGTGACTCTAATCGTGGTTTCATCAGACCAGCAAATCTTGTTTCTCACAGTCTGTCTTTTAGATGCCTTTTGCAAGCTCCAAGTAGGATTACATGCGTCTTTTACTGAGAAGAGAAGTGTCTGTCTAGCTACTCTGTTATAATGCAGTGATGGTTGTCCTTCTGCAACTGTTTCCAATCAACCACACATGTTGTCTCTGAAACTTAGCCAGAGTGATTATCAGGTGGTCAATTCTCTTACCATGGCCCACCTCAAATTATTGCTCAGTTTGTCAATGTGTGCAGCTCTAGGAAGAGTCATGATTGCTCCAGACTTATTCCATTTAAGTATTATGGAGGCCACCATTCTCTTGGCAACTTTCAATGCTGTAGATATGTTTGTGTAGCCTTCCCTGGTGTGTACTTCAACACAATTGTGTCTTTAAGCACTGTGGGCACTTTCTTTGACCTCATTGCTTGTTTTTTTTTCTCTTTGCCAGCTGTGTGACCTCATTCAGACAGGTGTGCGCCCTTCCTAATCATGTGCAGTCAACTGAACTGACCACAGCTGGACTCCAAACAAAGTGTAGAAACATCTCAATGATGGTCAAGAGAATGAGATGTACCTGAGCCAGATTTCAAGTGTCAGAGCAAAGGGACTGAATACTGGTGCCAATGTGATATTTCCATTTTCGTTTTTTAATACATTTGCAAGTAATTTCTAAAATTACCCTTTTGCCTTGTCATTCTGTGGTATTAAGTGCTGTTTGATGAGAGAAAATTGAATTTTAGTAATTAGGCTGCAACATAAAAAATGTCTAAAAAGTTAAGGGGTGTGAATATTTTCTGGAGGCACTGTATATCCTCAACTTTGATGTATCTCTTAAAATTTAGTTGCATTTTTTGGGGCAATGTAGTAACTTGTAGCAAAGTAGACCATGTCAAGGTTACAGGTATTGGTCAAAAACAAGGCAGGACCGTATCAAAGATGCAAGAGCCAATTTTTCAAAACAAAAATTGCCAGATGAGAGATAACTGGGTTATAAGCAAATGTGATTCTAAACCTTGGCTTGGAATTATTACGCCTAACTAACAGTAACAGTTTGTAAATGCAAGGCACCTCCTTTGAATAGCAGGTGCGTGCCAACCTCACACATTGCAAAGATAGTGGTCACAGCGGCCTAGCAACCGAGCATAGTTACCATAAACAGCATGCCATGGTTATGTAAAATACACACTAGAGAATACAACAAATAAAAAGATGGTGCTAATATGCCTTCACCAACAAAACAAAAAAATTATCAACTAATCTAATAATAACAAGAACACAAAAGGTACAAATATGTGTTCAAAAACTCAAATTACATTGGGACTACTCCACCGTGATGGTGGTACTTGAACTCAGGTACTAAAAGTGTTTCTTCATGTTTGACTTAATGGAAACTACAACACCATAACATGTCACCTGATGTGCACCAAAACTTGGCCAGTAGAATGTTTACTAACACCATTAGAAAACCATTGCATTTTCAGCCCAGTATCTATAAAATAACAGCATATGTGATAGTTACTGACTCAATGAAGAGTAAAAAAAAAAAAAAAACTGAAAAGACTCTAAAGCAAATTAGCCAGAATGCCTCCAAGGGGCAATGTGTTTGACCCCAGGGTGTAGATGTACTGACACACACTGTAAAATCCAGGACCGAACAGCATACAGGGAAAATCAACACCTATATTGAAGGGTTATTATAGCCCATAGACAGCTATGCATGTCTGTTTTGCTTTGACAGTACATGTTCCCAGGTAGGCCATGAGCTGTCATATGTGTGACATTGACCTGCCATACTAGGTTTCAGCACAATGTCTCAGTGTGACCTCTCAGCACTGACAATGATAACTTGTCCAGTGCTGAGAAATACAGTGCTGAGTGCCACAGTTCTCAGCAATGACTACTGCTATATACTAGCTGGTTACTACTGAGGGTGTCATAACCACACAACAATATTTCCTAAAGGTGATCAAACTTTCTGTGTCCCCACCCCCTTTTCCTTCAGATTTTCTAGTAATGTGTGGCAACAAACTGCTTCCAAAAATTGGAAAACTGAAAGAGGAACATAGTACCACCTGACCCAGATCCAGTCTAACATGCGTGGGACATTGTTAGGAGACATCTGGATGAAACTGAACAGCTAAAGGATGACATCCCATATAAAAGCACCCTAGTTGACCTGACTCTAAGCTAATGGTGGACAAATGCCTAGTCCTTATTTTTTTCTAATAAAATTTTGAATTAGCAAACCAGGGTTCAGTAAAGGCATGTTTTACACAGTTATTATTTCTGGGTGGGTGAATATTAAGCAATGCCATTATGGTATTGTAATTTCAATTTAAGCAGTACAGTTTAGAGCTGGTCACTTTTAATGTATTGCCAGGGCTTTGTTCTTTTCTGACTCCTCTCACAACACCAAACACACAAATTGTAAGCTAAACTGGCTCTGCATCATCACATTGTTGGCTTTGTCTCCTGGAAGGCTGAACTGCATAAGTCTGAAAATACCTTGTTATTTTATGTGCTCACCACCTTCAAAGACATGGACAGGAGTAACAAGGACAGAAGGCACCCTTGTTTAAACTTTCCAGCCCAATGATGTATTCCATTTAGATGAATTTCTGTTGGGGTCTCCTCGCCTTATATATACGGTATTGGAGTTGTCAGTCTCTGAAGTGAGCTTACACTCTGATGCTTTTTGATTCTTCTTTTCATCCGGCACATTATTAATGCTTCTTCCATTTCTAAATCTCTAGATCTTCTGGATTAATCACTGAGCTGCCTGTCTTCTATCAGCAATGTTCTAGATCTGTTTATTTCCCGTTGGAAGCATCCTACCAAGCCACAGTACATATAGATAGATAGATAGATAGATAGACACTGTGATTTCGAAAGACAGGGCAGCGCGCAGTGGTCGTGGTGGTAGCAGACGAAGCAATCATAGCAGCGCCGTTGACCGCGCGTTTGGGACAAGCGACGGCCACCAGACTCCCATTGGTAAGGTCATGACAAAGGGACCTTCGCTGTACCCAAGTTGCGCGCAGCAAAAGAAGAATGGCCACCGCAATTTACAGACAACCTCAGCACCCACTTATCTTTTTTTTTTTGTTCAAGTTTTTCCCTCTACAATTTTAATAGAATGTTCAATTTCACCACTTGATGGCACCAGCTCTCCGTGTTTAAAATAAGAAATCAGTCACAGCGTAGCGGAGAGCTGGGTGCGAGCCAGTTCAGATCAGAGCCCAAGCACACAAGCACCCGCATTCCCGCGCAGACTGGGATCCTTCCAAGCCACCAGTTGCCATAGCACAAAAGATCTGGGAGTAAAACTGGAAGATTCAGAAGAACAATTAGTTACACACTGTGAAAACGCGTAAACTCCATACGCCGGGCGTAGGATTCATGACCAAGGCAAGGGGTCCGTATTTAAGTGGTTAACATTCAGAACTTAATTTTTAAACATGAGAAAATGTCCTCTCTATAGTGAGTTTTCCGAAAATATTACTGCCAAACAGCGATCATGACCACCCTGCGATGAAAAAAAAAATATTAGAGGTAATTTCAACAATTGCTCTTTATACATGCATACCTATATTTAAAATGCATACAGGTACAGATATTTAAATGCATTTGAGATAAATTATAGTATTATTTATAGGATATATTGAACCTGTTTGACTTTTGATCAGGTACTATCTGAGTGCAGCAATTATGTTCTGCAAGTTTAGGTCATAACAACATTAAACTATTTCTGACTACATCTTTGATAAGAAATATGCTGTTGCGGGATATTCATGTCTTAAAACAACTGCTCCAACACCTGCCATTATATGGCGGACTCTATGCGCTGCTTATATTAATACATTCTTGTGCTTCCTGAACTTGTCTGCAAAAAGTCTAATAGCACCATCTAATGGTCATTTTCCAAATGGATTCCTCAGTGATTAACCGTTATCATTACAAATATTAATGGCGCAAATGATAAATAGTAACGAGCTATTAAAATGTAGATCGTAATGAACTAGATAGATAGATAGATAGATAGATAGATAGATAGATAGATAGATAGATAGATTAGATAACAAATAGTATAGACACTGCATAATATATATTGGTATTGGTATTGCATAAAAGATTGCAGATACTAAAGACACTAGAGTGACAAACAGACTGACAGATAGATAGACAGATATTGAGAAGCTGAAACATATGTAATGTATAAAACATATATATTGTATATAAACACTGAGAGATACACATAAACATATATATTTATTTACATATATATACTGTATATATATATATATATATAACTCTTTACATTTCTTTACCTTTATATAGTGCTTTTCTCATTATTCAAAGCGCTCTCCATGCATGGAGGACCCAGGAAGCGAACCAACAATCTCCCTACTACAAAGTAGCAGTGCTGCCACCATATTTATATATATATACTTGCCATTCCCCATGGCTCTGCCCGCGTAGTAGTGAAACAGGGCAGTGAGGAGGGTCCCACCCAGCTCCCCACTCCTGACATCACACTTCCCCAAATCCCCACCCCCCCCACCACCAGCCCAGCCCACAGCCTCTAGGTTTAGCGGATTAACGAGAATATATCACTAACGAGAATATATCGCTCGTGCAAATAAACTATGATTCTTAGTGTGTTGAGAGAAGTCGCAAAATCAATGTCCAAGCAAATTATAGAAAAAAAACCTGATCTAAATCCATTAAGTAGTTCTCTTGTTCGCTAGCCAAGCGGATTTAAGATATGCCCCATGGTTGGCACGTGAGTGAGGAGGGCCCTGCCCCCTTCCCCTCGGCCCACTTTGTGTCTCTCAGATTCGCATAAGTAAATCGGTACCACAAGCAAACTATGATACATATCACAATGAGAGAAGTTGCAAAATCAACCAGAATGTTCAAGCAAATTATAGAAAAAAACCCGATCTAAATCCAATAAGTAGTTATCTCATGAAAAGCAGACAGACATACAGACAGACAGACATGTGATTATATATATATATATATATATACATTATATATATATTTATATATGTATATACTGATGTGTGTGTGTGTGTATGGTGAAAGAGAAACTGTACGACTACACGACAAGAGCTCTAGACTGGTAGTGTTCCCCCAGGAGTGTCACTCAAAACAATTGCAGAAGATTCTGAGCACTCCACACAGCAGCAATTTAAGGATGATTTATTTTATAGTAGACCAACAGGACATGCACTGATATATTATATTTGGTGTTACAAAATACTGCTAGTCCATGTGTAGATGTCTACATGCGTCTGTCTCTTTCAGCTAATTTTACAATGCTGTATACACTAGTGCATGCTGGGATATGCACCTTTATTGGCCCTGCCTTTCTATAAGTACAAGTATATAGTATGTGTATATACAATAAATACAGAGAGAGAGAGAGAATGTAAAGCTGTTAAAATAGTTTGAAAACACAATAAAACTCTGGATATAAAGTGAGGGCACATTAAATAATAATAATAATACATTTAATTTATATAGCACCTTTCCCATTCTCAAGGTGCTTCACAGAGTCTCAGAAAGAACAGCAGGGTATATGCAACATTGGACACAAATATTTTCTTCACAGAACACTAAAACAGATAAATACAGGATATATAAAGCATTACACAGAATAAAAGACAATAAACCAGAGTAAAATACTAAATTCAATACTAAAAAGAAAGCCAGAACAAATAACATAATTTCTGAAAAAAGACACACACAAAGTATCCTGAGTCCTATCTGGACAGATAGGTAAACTTAAAAAAGAGACAGAATGTTAGGTTAAGTTAAATGCCTTCCTGAACAGGTGAGTCTTAAGTTGTTTTTTAAAGGAATGAATTGAGTCAGCTGATTTAATTAATTTTGGGTGGTCAATTCCAAAGTCTGGGTGCTATAGAGCTGAAGGCCCTGTCACCCATAGAGTGCCGATTAGTGTGGGGCACAACAAGATTGCCAGAATCAGAGGACCTTAGTGGGCGAACAGGAGTAATGGAGAAGGTCACTGATGTAGTCTGGTGCAAGGCCATTTAAAGTTTTGTAAGTTAATAGAATTTTATATTCGATCCTGTAAGACAGAGGGAGCCAGTGGAGGTGAAGCAGGATGGGTGTTATGTGCTTGTTGCTGGTTTGTGTAAAGACTCTTATAGCAGAGTTTTGAATCAACTGGAGCTGTGATAGAAGATTAGAAGTGGCACCTGCCAGTAGTGAGTCACAGTAATCAATGTGGGTTGAGATAAATGCATGACAAGTTTCAAAATTAGAAAAGGAGAGGAATGAGCGAACACGGGATATGTTACAGGTGTGGAAGTAAGAAAGTTTCTTAATGTGGTTTATGTGGGATAAATCAAAAATGACAACAAAGATTCCTTGCATTAGAAGAGGGTCTGATGATGCCATTGTCAAGAGTGATTGAAAAGAAGCTCATTTTCTTAAGTTGCACTTTAGTGCCAATTTGCAGGAGTTCAGTTTTGTTACAATTTCATTTTAAAGAGTTATGTTCCATTCAGGTTTTAATTTCACGGAGGTAAGTAGTGAGCTGAGAAAGCCCTGATGAAGTTTCGCTTTTAACATTGAAACAAAAGTGAGTATCATCTGCATAAAAATGATGACTGAGTCCAATGCTATGAATAATATGGCCAAGGGAAAGCATATAGATACAAATGTGCAGAGGGCCGAGGACAGAGCCCTGAGGTAGTCCTTGTGTTTCTGGTGGTGAGATAGATCTGCAGTTGCGAAGACAAACCAACTCTTGCCATTCAGTCAGATAGGATTTAAACCACTGGAGGGCAGTGCCAGAGATATCCAGAGTACTCTCCATTCTAGACAGTAGAATGCCATGTGTTAAATGCTGCACTGAGGTCTACCAAAATTAATTTGCTGGTTTACACATAGTCTGCTGCTATAAGCAAATCATTGGTTACCCAAAACAGAGCAGTCTCACAGCTGTGCTGTACTCTGAAACCAGACAGAAAGGGTTCCATCAATTTATTAGAAGTTAATTGGTGAGTTGGGAGGCTACAACTTGCTCAAGAACTTTTGACACAAAGGTAAGTGAGAAATAGGCTGAAAATGGTTAAGATTGTCAGACCAGACTTTTTTTAACAGTGGGGTTATAGAAGTGATTTTATAAGTGGCTGGCACAGAGCCAGTGTCAAGGGATGTGTTTATTATTGTTTTTAACAGTTAGGATTATGGAATGAAGGCAGGATTTAAGAAGTGGTGACCTTTACAGAAGTAGTTGGCTTCATCTTACAAAGCCGGTCATTAACAAATGCAGATGTGACTGGTGAGAATTTAGAAAAGGAGCTGGATGGAGTTGGAAGACAGAGAAAGATATGAATGAATGATGGATGTATGTTAACTGAATTATTTAGATCTTTAATTTTATTACGGAAAACGTGGAGAAATTTTTCACAGACTTCAGTAGAGGAGGTAATTGGGCCAGGTTAATGTAGTTTATTAACTACAGAGAACAAAACCCTGGGGTTATCATGGCCACTTTCTATTACTCACACACTATGCATAGTGAGGGCAGTCTTACGTGACATTCTCTCAAGGTGTCGGCAAGCTGCTTTTATAGACCATAATTCTGAATTTTACCATGAATGCTTAAAGGAAGCCTCCTTATGTTTTAAAGGAGCTGTTTTATCTAGTGCTAAATGAATGGCCAAGTTGTAGTCTAGTGTTGATGGAATAGGGGAAGACAGAAAATCAGAAATTAATTCAGCAAGGATAGAGGGACAACTAATTTTACCTGGTTTCTGTTTGCAGGTAGGAGTAGGGAGAGGTAAGTCAGAGAAGTCAGAGAAGCCCAAATCACTGCTATAAATGATGCTGACAGATAAGCCAGATGTGCAGCTCAGGTCTAATATATGACCACCAGAGTGGGTAGGAAAATCAACATTTGCACCATGTCAAGTAAGTTTGGAATAGGGAATAGGAATGTCAATATTAATGTTGAAATCACCAAGAATAGCTGTGTGGAAAAGGGAACTTAAGTGGGTTAATAATTCAGTTAGTTCTGATATGAAAGACCCATTGTAATTTGGGGGATGATAGAGAACAACAAGTAAGATAGGACCAGATTTCACTATTAGTTTAAAAACCAGAGGTATTCTTTTGATGTTTAACTCTGATCTAGCAATTATTGCAACCCCTCCGCCTTGTCTTGAGCTATGAGTCTCTGTGAAGTAAATTTATCCAGATGGTGTCGCTAAAATAAGAGATGTAAATGTGTTTGATTTTTGCCAAGTTTCTGTTAAGCATAGCATTTCATAGCATAACATAGTCTGTAATGAAATCTGATTGCACCAATGCTTTGCCATTAAGAGATTTTGTGTTAAACAATGCAATATTAGCTAATGAGTGTTCCGCTAATGAGAGTGCACAGATCCATAACCTCAGTTTATTTTAGCATATTGCAAATTTGGTACACTGACACTTTAATTTCCTAAGCTATGAGTAGGATGGTGCATTCCTTTCTGTTCGCAGCTGATGGTGGCAGTGACTTGACCTGCTATGTAAATATTTCGGGGGTCGCACAGTACCAGTGTCTTTTAGGACATTCCAGTCTGACCATTTGCTCTGGACAAACTGTTCAATATGCAATAGTTTATCACGAGAATATTTCAGCATAGCAGAAAGCCAATACTTTTCTGACAATAGTACAGCATGCTTAAGCAGCTCAGCACAGTAGAGAAGTTGAGACAGGTGGGGTGGCACAAATCAGTGGTGACAGCAATACAGCAAAAAATCCAGTAGAAGCATGGACTGATGCCACTGGAAGATTGAATCATTATAAAAGCAGGAGATATTATAAGATACACAAGAAGATAATTACAAGAATTCTAAGGTTCCAGCATATAACCACATACATTTAACTGTGGGCATTAAAGATGTGATCGCTTTAGTGTTGCAAGTGTGAGCATCAGATCATTTCTCCAGTTGAAGAACATTTAGAAAACATCAACAACAATCCAGTATATCCATTTTAATTAAGAAGACAGAACATTCTCATTTCCTAGATTTCCCCGACACAAAGAAAAATGTTCACAAATTAAGCATCAGACAGGAGCGGGCAATCAAAAGAAATTTTCGTCAAGTGAATCACAAAAAGATTCAAATCAGTTGACCCTGAAGCTGCAGACTCAGTCAAGGCAAAGTCCATAAAAATACATCTAATTCATGATTACATCCATGAATACAGTAAAAGAAAGTGAAAGAAGTGCAAAGGATAGATGCAGGTTCAATGCAAATTGTAATGAAAAGTGTTGTTAACAGAGAGGAGTGGTGGCATCATGTGTGCACCATTGCCATTTAACAATCCTTTCCTTTGAAGTTGTAATGTATTATTATTCTTATTCACTTAAATATATTTTTTTAATACTGTATTATCAATGATAATAAAAAGGTCCAACATAAGTTTCCTTCACATCAACAAACTCTGAAATCTCAAACAGGGTGTTTACTAGAGACTTTTAATCTCTATTAGTCCTTTTTGCCTATACATGCCTGTTTGGTTTAATACTGCCTTTTGTATTGCGGCACAGCAGCTGTCCAGATTCAAATCCTGAGTTGGCAACTGTCTGTATGGAGTTTTCATGATGTTCTCACTCTGGGCTCGGCTTTGTCTGGGTACTCTGATTTAAGGTGACCATCTGTCCCTGTTTTGCGGGGACAGTCCCCTTTTTTGGACAACTGTCCCTACTCAGAAACATGTCCCTGGTTTAAGATTTTGTCCCCGGTTTCAGCTGGTTCACTTTTTTGAATGTATCTCATCACCACGATAATTTGAACTCGGCGCGCGTGCACAGTGTTTTGACGGAGGTTATGTTTTACTGCATCCTGCAACTTTGGTGAGGAATTACGTGATAAGCTTTCGCTTTGTACTCTGTAATGTTTAGAGTCCCTACTCGTGATCTGAAGATTCTAAGAAAGGCACGCCGTACTCTGCCTCTGCCTATGGCTGTGTCTACGCGTGGCTTGCTTCTGGATGTGAGAGCAGCGTGGCGGATCTTTTCTTCCACCTGTTGTTTCTGCATTTTGCCACGGTGATCCCTGTGATTCAACATGAGTGCTAAAAGGAAGTGTCAGTTCAATGATGGGCTTCAGCATGAATTTTCTTATTTGTGTCCGATCCCGGATGCATCTGTTATGATCTGCAGCATGTGCGACTCAAAGTTTTCCATCGGTAGTGGTGGGAGAACATCAATCATGGAACACAAGGGGAGTAGTCTATGCTCCTCTAGCCCCTCCCCCTCTTGTCCCCGGATTGGCCCAAAAAATTCTGGTCACCTTATCTGTTTTCCACCCACATCTTTAAAGAATGCAATCAAGTGTTTTTCATGGCACAAAATCTGGAATTTGCTTTATACTGCGAGAATGTGTCCTGCGAAGTTCTGGCACCCGGTCCTATGTTGCTTTGTGTTTGCTATTCATGTTTCCAGGATGCACTCCATTACCCTCTGTTACCTTGTAATAGTAAAAATGTGTTCAAAAGATTAACAAACTGATTATACATTTACAGGGAGCATCTAATATTATTTAATATGGTGGCTCTGGGTTACAAGGTCATCATTATCATGTGAAATTCTTACTTGCATGTACTACTCAAAATGCAACATGTTTTCCCTCTCCAACACCATGATTCATGAATAGAACTATCTTACCTTGAAACTTCTGTGATTGAAAAAATATCAGAACATATTCAATATAACCACATTATATTTGTTTGCATTTAACGGAAGATCATTTTGTTAGCATTGTTTTCTTTGCAAATCACTTCCTTTGCATATCAGTGTTGTATTTTTACAGTACAGTTATATATTTACAGTATAGGTACAATTGCATTATCAAAAAATGCTACTGAGTTATATACTGTTTCTGTAATTGGTGTAGAGAGTACTGATGTTCAGAAGTGGACCTATGTTGTTTTAAGAATAAATTGAACTAAATTACTTGTAAAGTCAAAACTTTTCATATATGGAATCTCAGTGCATATTCATTTAAAAGCATTAACATCCACTTGATTTCAGTTTGATCTTATTTAATAGTTGACCACTTCAGTAGCAGTTCTGTACTATAAAACATTAATGTTTTAATTTTATATTAAAAGCTCTAAGATAAGTAACATTGCACATAGTGATCTAATTAATAATTCCAATGTGTAGGAGTCAATTTTACAATTACAATATTATGTAAATAAATAGCCTTTTACACTCTTCATCACAGCCTCTGCATTAATTGAATGTTGGGCACTGCCCTGCTTTTCCCAGAAAATGTAAAAATGATATGAGGACTAAAGTCACCTCAGTACTTTAACATAGTGTTAAAATATTCATAGCAAACTCAACTCGGTTATCATTATCCAGTTTTTCCAATTTTCCATGATATGCTAAATGCAGTTTCCTATGTAGAAATATTCCTTTTTATAGTATATGAAACTGTCTTCATGCTTAACACTGCTAACCCGTTTCTAGTTGCTCAGGAGTGTGCATGTGCAGACTGGACTTTCCATTTCTACCTTGGAACTTGATGGCTTATGCACTTTTTTAGGTGAGCTACCAGTTGATTTTTGTGACACAATTTATAGGTTGAGCTTTCAAATCTTGCTGTTTTGCAGTAGTCCTCTTTTTAATGAATCACAATGATTACTTATCCACAATGCAATTTACTACTTTGCCTATTAAACTAATATTGGAGATGTAGGAATATTCATTTGTGCTTCTGCTTTCGATGTTGAGTATTTGATATTGATATTGAAATATCTTTATGGTAGTTGTAAAGTATGACAATTTCTTGAGAGATCTTGATTTTGTGTAATTTTTATGCTATTATTCATGGTCATATCATCACTGATGTAGAAGTCTTATACATTGTGAAGCGTAGTGTCTGTCCCTTGGCCCCTTATACAACATTTACAGGATGCTGTCTTCTTTCCTTAGTTGCCATCCACTATCACCTCTCTTATCTTTCATGGCTTCTTTCCTGCAGCTTTCTGCTGTGTCCTCTACGTGCACATTAATTTTATTGGCTCCACTTCACATCTCTCACTTGACGTCAGTGGTATAGAAAAATAAAAGATCACATATTAGCACAAATTTATATTAATTTAGTAAGAGATACTGTAAGCATTAAAACTTAGTTTAAATTAGATATGTGAAGTAAATAGTTAAAAAAGGCATATACCTTATTTCTTTTTTAGTTAAGCTCAGAGTGAAACCACCAATATTGAGAAACTCAGAAAAACAGAGAATGAAGAGAATGTCGTATAGAAACTGTCCGAGGACAAAGAAGTGGGGACAGGGGGAACACATGTTGTTTGAAGGCCAGTTAGGAAATAAGGGAAGCAAAATAATGAAAGTATGAGATAAGCTGAGAACAATATTGGTGGCCAAGAAAGGGCCAGTGAGAAGCCAGCTGGAGTAGTGAGTCAGAATAGACAGCAAATGCATTGTTACAAGTGAGGTCAAGATGATAAGAAATAATTATACAAATTGTGATTTTTGGCCTGTTAGGGACTCAGCTCAGTTTGGGCTAATTGGGATGAGTCTGTGTGATTGTTTATTGCAGTAAACCTAATTACTCTGTTTGCCTATCCTTCGACTCCTGTAGCCTTCTGTCAAGGTGAGAATCTTCAGCATATTTTACGCTTCCACAGTGGCAACTCCACTTGTCTCCTAACTCAGTCAGCTGATCAAAGCCAGGATCCTTCCAGTGATTGCTGGCAGCCACATAAGGTGACCAAAGGATTTAAGCAGCAATGTGGGTGTCATAGTGCTGTTCTTTAAGAGATTGGTCATCTTTTTCTCTATCACTTATTCATACTCCCACAAACACACACAAACACACACACATATCCTTGGCATGGATTCTCACTGTTATATTTCCAGCTATTGTTTGTTCCCGTACTTATGTTTATTTTTCTCTTTGCTTCTTCTTCTTCTTCTTCTTTTGGCTGCTCCCGTTAGGGGTTGCCACAGCAGATCATCTTCTTCCATATCTTGCTGTCCTCTGCATCTTGTTCTGTTACACCCATCACCTGCATGTCCACTCTCACCACATCCATAAACCTTTGCTTAGGCCTTCCTCTTTTCCTCTTCCCTGACAGCTCTATCCTTAGCATCCTACTCCCATTATACTCAGAATCTCTCCTGTTTACATGTCCAAACCAACACAATCTCGCCTCTCTGACTTTGTCTCCCAACCGTCCAACCTGAGATGACCCTCTAATGCATTCATTTCTAATCCTATGCATTCCTGTCACACCCAGTGCAAATCTTAGCATCTTTAACTCTGCGACCTCCAGCTCTGTCTCCTGCTTTCTGGTCAGTGCCACCGTCTCCAACCCATATAACAAAGCTGGTCTCACTACCGTCCTGTGGACCTTCCCTCTTACTGATACCCGTCTGTCACAAATCACTCCTGACACTCTTCTCCACCCATTCCACCCTGCCTGCACTCTCTTTTTCACCTCTGCTCCACAATTCCCATTACTCTGTACTGTTGATCCCAAGTATTTAAACTCATCCACCTTCACCCACTCTGCTCCCTGCATCCTCACCATTCCACTGTCCTCCCTCTCATTTACACACATGTATTCTGTCTTGTTCCTACTGACCTTCATTCCTCTCCTCTCTAGAGCATATCTCCACCTCTCCTCGGTCTCCTCAACCTGCTCCCTACTAACGCTACAGATCACAATGTCATCGGCAAACATCATAGTCCACAGGGACTCCTGTCTAATCTTGTCTGTCAATCTGTCCATTACCATTGCAAATAAGGAAAGGGCTCAGAGCTGATCCCTGATGTAATCCCACCTCCAACTTGAATGCATTCGTCACTCCTACCGCAGACCTCACCACTGTCGCACTTCCCTCGTACATATCCTGTACAACTCTTACGTACTTCTCTGTCACTCCCGACTTCCTCATACAATACCACAACTCCTTTCGAGGCACCCTGTCATATGCTTTCTCCAGGTCCACAAAGACGCAATGCAACTCCTTCTGGCTTTCTCTAAACTTTCCATCAACATCCTCAGAGCAAACATTGAATCTGTGGTGCTCTTTCTTGGCATGAAACCATACTGCTGCTCACTAATCATCACCTCACTTCTTAACCTAGCTTCCACTACTCTTTCCCATAACTTCATGCTGTGGGTCATCAATTTTATTCCCCTCTAGTTACTGCAGTCCTGCACATCCCCCTTATTCTTAAATATTGTCACCAGTACACTTCTTCTCCACTCCTCAGGCATCCTCTCACTTTCCAAGATTCCATTAAACAATCTGGTTAAAAACTCCACTGCCATCTCTCCTAGACACCTCCATGCTTCCATAGGTATGTCATCTGGACCAACGGCCTTTCCATTTTTCATCATCTTCATAGCTGTCCTTGCTTCCTCCTTGCTAATCCGTTGCACTTCCTGATTCACTATCTCCACATCATCCAACCTCTTCTATCTCTTGTTCTCTTCATTCATCAGCCCCTCAAAGTACTCTTTCCATCTGCTCAACACACTCTCCTCACTTGTGAGTACGTTTCCATCTTTATCCTTTATCACCCTAACCTGCTGCACATCTTTCCCAGCTCGGTTCCTCTGTCTAGCCAATCAGTACATGTCCTGTTCTTCCTCCTTAGTGTTCAACCTCTCATACAACTCATCATACGCCTTTTCTTTAGCCTTCACCACCTCTCTCTTCACCTTGCACCTTATCTCCTTGTACTCTTGTCTACTTTCGGCATCTCTCTGACTATGCCACTTCTTCTGTGCTATCCTCTTCCTTTGTATACTCTCCTGTATTTCCCTATTCCACCACCAGGTTTCCTTTCCCCCCTTCCTCTTTCCAGATGTCACACCAAGCACCCTTCTTGCTGTAACCCTTACTACATCTGCTGTAGTTTCCCAGCTGTCTGGTAACTCTTCACTGCCATCCAGTACCTGTCTCACCTACTCCCTAAACTCAACCTTGCAGTCTTCCTTTTTCAACTTCCAGCATTTGATCCTTGGCTCTACTCTAACTCTCTTCCTCTTCTTGATCTCCAACGTCATCCTACAGAGCACCGTCCTATGCTGCTTAACTACACTTTCACTTGCCACCATTTTGCAGTCTTCAATCTCCTTCAGATCAACTTTTCTGCATAGGATGTAATCTACCTGTGTACAGTCACTCTTGTGTGTCACCCTATGTTCCTCCCTCTTCTTAAAATACGTATTCACCACAGCCATGTCCATCCTTTTGGCAAAATCTACTATCCTCTGACCTTCTTCATTCCTCTCCTTGACACCATACCTACCCATCACCTCCTTGCCTCCACTGTTCCCTTCACTAACATGCCCATTGAAATCCACTCCAATCACCACTTTCTGTCCCTTGGGTACATTGAAGGTTGTGGAATAAAGATATTTCCATGAGTGCTATGGAAAGGGAACATACATGTGAAAATGGTGTAAGGCATCTTAAAAATCCCACAAAATAAGCTAGGATATTCACTAGCCTGCTCTAAAATGGGACCTTAGCTTTTAAAGCCCAAATTATAATCTTAAATTTCCCACAATATACCAAAAATTCCCAACAAGAGAGAGGAACCATAAAAGCCCTGGATTGGAGAAAAATTTAATACAAAATTCTTATAAATAAAGAATTTTATTCAAGTTTAAAAAAATAAGGACAAAACATGACACAAGGCAAAAGAGAAGCGGAAAAGGGTTTACCTAAAAATTCAGTCCAGTGCAAACAAGTCCAAATATGCAATAAAGAATTTAAAAACTAAAAACAAAAGCAATTAATCAAAGAAAGAAACCATGAAATCAATATTACCAAAGAAATACAGATTCCAAACCTTACTGAATCACTGAAGAACCAATCCCCCACCTTACATATAAAGGCTGAGGGTGGCACTGCAGCAGGAACATCAAGATGGTCTTGCTTTTTGAGGTTCCACCCACAACGCACAAGGAATGTATAGACATTTAAACATATAATACATAAATATTAACAGAGTGTACACAAAAACAACCATTAAAAAGAAATAAACATAAGCCGGGAATTAATCATGGCAGTAACACAATAATGAGTACTGTATTGCATTTTCTGGTTTACTGAATATTTACTACTGTTTATTGGATTTTGCTTTTTTTCAGTTTTGGACTTATTTGCTTTGAATTGAATTTTTAAGTAATTCTGATTTTAGTACTGCTGTGGGTTGGCACCCTGCCTGGGATTGGTTCCTGCCTTGTGCCCTGTGTTGGCTGGGATTGGCTCCAGCAGATCCCCGTGACCCTGTGTTCGGATTCAGCGGGTTGGAAAATGGATGGATGGATGGATTTTAGTAAATACATTTTTCAAGTGTAAAGACTCTGTATTGGCTTTGTTCTTCAAGTAGTTTTCCGGCTTTATCTCCTTTCAAGATCATCTTTGGGACATTGTACATGTTTAAACTTTAAAAGACTGTGTCTTATTTTTGTCTTTGCAGGCCTTGACGGCTGCTTGCTTGAGATTGGGGTCAGGCTGCATGGGACGAGGCCTTTATCAAGACAGATCAAAGATGGTCCTGGTCTGGACTTTTAGTGTATTTTATACCCAGTGTTCTCTTTTTGCCACTGTGTTCTGCTTATCACAACATTCAGGATGGCTCCGTTCCTTCTAACATTGTGTCTCTCACTAGTCCACGTTGCCCCACCAGAATTTTCATGCCAGGAATGCCCCCAATAACAAAAAGTATAGCTTTATGCTCTAATCCTAAATCAGCCTCAACCTTGTTGACAATACAACATGTTTAATGGAAAAAAATGGATTTCTAGTGACATGGTAGCTGTACATTTTACTAGTATACTCCATGAGGATGGGATTAATGAACATTCATAATTTATCAGAGTGATATTGTGCCTACTTCACAATGACTAATATAATCAAATCCTTTATAAAGTAGCCATAACATCGTTTATTTTATGATGTACTTTTGACAGCAGACAAGATCACCTAGGTTTTAACAAAGTATATTATATTCAGTTCAATTTATAGCACTTGTGTACATTTATAAATATAATGCAGTAATAATAAAATTATTTAATCACTATTTCGAGCTTACAGCTTCAAGTACTGCAATCGGAGTGAAAATATCATGATTGACACGTCTGTGTGGGATTTGACTGCTGAAAACAGTTTGCTTTCTGCACAAACTTCAGCCAGTGTTCTGAAGGTATCAGCCTCGGGAGACGGTGTAGACGAGTGGAGAGCCTGCAAATGACTGGTCGCCTAGCAACCCTCCAGGCTTGGCAGTGAATCCAATGAGCCACCAAGCGGGATTATCCATACCTTCGGCGCCACAACTTGATTAGCAGGGACAAGGAGCTTTGTGAACTCGGCGAGCCCTGTCTCCTAGCCTGTCCAAATTCCCGTCAAATATCAGCTTATCATCGTAATCTGCAGAGCACATGGACACATTTCTGCATTCTCCTGAAACAGACAACACTGTAATGAGTAAGAAAAAGAGAAAGAGACCAGGCACCACTGTAGTTTGGATCCTTCTCTTTGTGCCTAACTCCCACCATATTTAATTTTTTCTTGGAGAGGCAACAGAGAAGTCAGCTAAAGGTTCAGATTTCTATCTCTGTTTTAACGGCACTAGCTAAATTGTCTGAATATAGAATACAACATTGTTGGGAAAGATCATCTTTTCACTGAAGCTGATTTCACATTGGTGCATTAATTAAAAGCCATTTGCTTTCTTTATTTTACCTGATTTTGATTGAGAGGGTTTAAGAATGTTATTTCATCATGTTGTAAATGATCCATATCCAGTATTTTGAAAATGATTTAACTCAGCATTTTCAGACCCAGTCAAACGTAATCTGGCTCCTTCCAATGTACTCTGGCTTAAATGAGTGACAGTCCATCACAGGGACCACTCACGCACACACCCACGTGGAGCCTAAAGAAGCAAACCTTTAACATGTGGCAGAACAGTGGAGTACCCAAAGGAATAAGAAAAAAACATGCAGACATCACATTCAAGCTCAGGTCACTGAATCTGTGAAAAATGGTAATGTGCAAAATCCTAGATGGTCTGGGACCCCTTAATTAATAACGGAGCCCTCGAGTGTTGAGAATAGCAGTAAAAAATATGGCAAAAAGGTGTCAAAACAAACAGGTCAGACCATTGAATCTGCCTCCCAAAATAAGCCTCCAGCCAGACGCCAAACTCCACAGGCTGTCTTTGGCCTCCACAGGCCCAAAATTTGAAACTGGCTTATCAAGTTGAAAATATAATGCAAGGACCAAAATGTATCAAAAATGTCTTACAAAGAGAGAGTGTAGCCACTAATGCCCAGCTTGTAGAGACCATTTAAACCAAAGATTTGTCATAAACTAAGAATTTATTGAGAAAAACTAGAAAACAGCAAAAACAGAACAAAAAGGCACAAAAGGTGGTTTTGCATAAAAGGCAATTTGAGTAGAACAAGTCTGAATACACAATTCAAATTCAGTAATTCAGGAACAACATGAATCAAGTAAACAAGGGAATTCAAAAGAAAGACGTGCTCACAGTAAACTCCACAAACTCAATGATGCACTGCAAGATCATCTCTTTTACTGCACTATAAAGGCAGAGGGATGATCCAGCAGCAGTGATGTTTCAGTGGCCTCACCTCCCACCTGCACAATATGAGGAAAGATACAGTACAATAATACCGTACAAAATAATAAACAACCTTAACAAAAATACATAAAAACGTCATGTTATTTTGGATTTCAAAATAACAACAAAACAGAAAATTCAAGAAAACAATACAGTCACTAGCATGTAGCCTTCACTGTGGGACATGGAATGGGGAAGTGGGTGGACAAGTAGGATATCAGATAAAGAGGGTGAGACATTTAATGTGTATGGTCTCCATCTTTTGTATTTGTTGGGAAAGTACTTTATTTATTTTAACACAAGTAGTATATGCGTTCATTGTAATGCTGTTACTTATTTAACCATCATCTGCACAAGGTGATATTGTAATTCACAGAGAAGTGAATTACGAAGCGGATTACTTTTTAGGGGGGTTATGTGACTAGATAATTTAGATTTCAAAGGGAAGACACAAAACACATGTTTATTGAACAGATTAGGTAGATTTGTGGAAAAGCAAACGATCTGGTGTCAAAGTTCAAAATAAGAAGAAAGATTATTGGTGAGAAAACAAAGGTATCACACACAGATATTTAACTCAAAGCTAGGATAGCAAGCACACTGTGCTACCATCTAAAAATAATGCACCACAATGTCATCAGATGGGATGATGTCACCAGTCACATGAGAGCAACAATGCCATTTCTTTAAATCGCATCACTATCCCCATGTCCACAGTGCAAAAAAAAAAATAGCAGTGCTCACTAAGCAGAATAGGTGACATCATCAACAAAATGCTAAAATACAAGAATAATGAAAAGAATTAAAAATAGTGACAAAATTATATATATAAAAAAAGTAACAAGCATTTCCAAAATCCTGATTTTTCTACATGCTATACCAGAATGCAAGGGTAGGGGTGATCATATATAAGGTTCTGATGCCTGATTCTACTCACTCCCATGTTTTGCAGCCAGGACCTTTTTGCTTTTAGTGCTTGCGTTTGATTCGGTAATGCTGAACAGTGTGACAGTGAATGATTATGCCAAAGTGCTGACCTGTTGAAAGGAAATAGTGTGAGATTAGCCGTATTTTGTTCCAATTTTGCATTTACTGTTTTGGAGGTGTAGCTTTGAGAGGTAAAGTAATCAGTCTTTTTAGGCTCTTAGAGTACGTTGCTGTTGTTTGCTATTGTTCAATGATCAGGCCTGTTACTGGGAAGAACTGTTATTCAATGTGAGCCTCAGTTTTTCTGTCTCAGTCCTCCCTACAATATACTCAAATAAGAGTTCAAAAAGGTTATTGTCAGAATCTTTCCTTCCATCTTAGCCTACACAACCTTGTTTTTTTGTGCTTCTGCCTTTTTCTTAACTAGCTAGAGCTGCAGCACTGCTCAGACGCAGGGTGGTGAATTGGTTCAGGAATGCAATTACCTTAATCTGCATGATGAAATAGATATGTTAGTGTTATTCACAGCTGGCTGGTCTGTGTGATGCTGGTCAGATGTACAATGTGATGTCACTTTCGTTTGCATATTGGGTATTGGTATATGATGCAATTCTTCTGCTGTGATGGTTAAGGATTATTAAAATTTCTCCTTGGACAGATTTTTACTGAGCTTCATTTTTGGTTTGGGTTACCAGGAGAGATTTCAGACTGGTTGATTCCTTATGTTTGTTGTTTTGAAGAAGTATATTTTTTATTTATATTGATGGACAAAAATAGCAAATGTATCAATTTCAAATTAAATCTACAACAATAAAGTGTACAGAAAATGAAGGGGTCTGAATACTTTCTGAATCCACTGTAATTGTATACAAATAGTACCAGAATAAGATTTCAGTGTCCAGCACTGATTGTCACAGAGTATTTTGCACTCTGTCTGTGATTTAACTTTCCTCATCTGATTATTATTTGCCTTGTTACATTGTAGAAAAGTATGAATTTTTGTTTCAAAAGCTTTGTATTTGGCAGACGATTTTGATTTCTAATTCTTCGTTCCATGTTTTGAAGATCTTGCTGATAGTGAGATCATATATTATTTTAAAGAATGATTTCTTTCCAGATGGCTTGTTGATAGTACCAATAACGGCATTCAGAGGTTGGCTCCTGCCTCATACATAAGGCTGCTGGATTGGGTCCAAAACCAACGATCCTGAAACGGATTAAGCAAGTTGGGCTATGGATGGAGAAGCACAGAATATAAATCAAAATGAAAGAGATTTAACTCAAAGACTTTTGTCTTTTTTTATAAGTATGAAGCTTTTATTCTCTTTCCAGACAGAGCTGCATCAGATGACTGAACAGATTCTGGTTGGTAGGATTAGTCCATTTTGCTCTTCAGTATTGGAATTAAACACATCCGTCACTTTTTAAAGCCAGATTGATACTGTAAATGTGAAAGTTTATTGATTTTCATTAATGCTTCAGACTTTTGTTTGTAAATGTTCACCTTATTTTGTGTAATCTGCTGAATGCCTATTGGTAAAACAATGTCCTTGTTGGTTATGACCATCACCACAGATTAGTAACATAACACATTGTTGTGTCCTACTTTTAAGGTATGAGCAATGATGACTCCGGCTAATCAGCATGTATGAGCAATATGAATTTCTATCCCCAAAGCTGCCATCTCCTAGCATGTTTTCAGGCATGACTGATCAGCTATTGATTCCCATTACAGTCTCTCTAATCTCATTGCCTTTCATATTATATTATTGATGAGTTTCATACAGGGGCACAGTGCAATATGAGTCTATTTTTCCCAGCACGCCTCCATGTGCAGATTTGTTTGAGTCTAAAGTGTGAATCCCCCAAACAGAATTAATCTCTTTTTTGCAGGAGGAGGTGATTTGGGGAATATACAAGTTTAGATTTCCTTATGCAAGTATAATCTTCTCATTTAGGTACTCCATATACTCTTTCAGAAGACTAAGTCAAGATGAGTCTAGGTTTATTCAATGTATTTTGATGTTAGTGTTTGTCATCTTAAACATAAACTTGAAGCCTACTTTAACATTATAGAGGTAATGTGGGGGATGAGGCAGACAGTAGTGTAGTGTGATGCTAAACTACATAACACAATAAACGCTGGTTGAAAATTAAATACAAAATTACATGAAGCACTATGACTTAAATCTGTCAAGACCATAAAGAATGCAAAGAAAGAAAGAAAGAAAATATTTGTATGTAATGAACTACATATGGTAATTTGTTTATGTTCTCCAATGGTTAATGTTAAAAACTTAAGCCTAAGGTTTTTTTCTTGGGAATACAGGACCCTTGGCAATTTGTCTGTTTGAGGCTGCCATATAATTGCCAGAAACGAGGGGGCTTCACACCTGATTTTAAAAACAAGAATGTAAATGACATCGAAGAAAGATAAAAAAAAAACCATGGGATTAGCATCAATATAAAAAAAAGAAAAAAGAAAATGCAGTAAACACCAATATAGACAGATAGATAGATATTAATATACTGGCATCTACTTTGTACTTTGGGAATGGCTAAATTTGGGACACTTTGGGATTACTGTATTGATAGATCATGGATATTGTTGGGAAAAGAATATTTTCCTAGGACAGAGAGAACTGGTGAGCTGTAAAAGTGCCCTATTTTGGATATCGCACTGACTCATTAAGAAGATACTGTGCTGGTACAGTTACCTGTTAACGGAAATAATTATAAGAACTGAGAATGGAATTGGATCATTTATTTGAAAGGAAATAAGGGTGTATTCAATGTTTTTTTAGGTACACCTGATGAGGGACTATGCCTCCCACGAGAGGGCAGCCAACCTGGTTTGTATGGGGGCCACGGGAACTAAGCATAGAAGAAGCTCAACCCTGCAAGGGACCGTGGCCAACGCCAGGGGCCGCCCGGAGGATTGAGGAGCCCTGGAGGTCAGCACTTTCACCACACCCGGAAGTGCTGCCAAAAGGATTACCAGGGACACCAGGAGTGCTTCCGGGTGCTCATGCGGCACTTCCATCACACCAGTAAGTGTCGCAGGAAGATCGTCACAGGGCACCTGGAGCACATCCGGGTGGGTATAAAAGAGGCTGCCTTCCTGCTCGGGAGGGAGGAACGGAGGCAGTGAAAGAAAGAAAGGAAGGAAGGACCATTGGAAGGCCCGGACTTGAAGGGTGTTTGGTGCAGGGGCACTGTGTGCTGTGCGGGACTTTGTTGGGGAGTGTAAATAGTGTAAATAAAAGCTGTGTGTGTTGGACTTATCGTTGTCTGCCTGTCTGTGTCCAGGCTGAATCTCCACCATGTATATGCACTGTGTATATGTATGCTTAAAATGACACTAAAAAATTGATTGAAATTGTTGTCTAATGCTTCAATGTATTTAATTATTAGAACCATACATTACGTACTTATAGTTTAATTCCAGCAATACGGTAAATGATTAGGAAAGCTATTTGGTAGCAGGGACTCATTTTATTGGGGCGGCACGGTTGCACAGTGGGTAACGCTGCTGCCTCGCAGTTAGAAGACCTGGGTTCGCTTCCCAGGTCCTCCCTGCATGGAGTTTGCATGTTCTACCCGTGTCTGCATGGGTTTCGTTCGGTTTCCTCCCACAGTCCAAAGACATGCAGGTTAGGTGCACTGGCGATTCTAAATTGTCCTTGGTGTTTGGGTGTGTGCCCTGTGGTGGGCTGGCGCCCTGCGTGGGGTTTGTTTCCAGCCTTGCGCTCTGTGTTGGCTGGGATTGGCTCCAGCAGACCCCCATAACCCTGTAGTTAGGATACAGTGGGTTAGATGGAAGGATGGACTCACTTTATTTAAGGAGTTACTGTATCTATTACATGTTTAAATGTACCCAGTGTTGGTCAGTATTTATAGGAGAAATAAAACTGAAAAGACAATGTGTGATGTAAAAGTCCGGTCAGACCCTATCACTACTTTGAAAATGAAAGCTAAACCATTTAGAGCTTGGTTCACCCTGATGCTGACACAGTCATTGTTTGCTCCTGCCTGCTTTATCTAGCTCCTAAATGAGCATTGAAAAAGTAAAGTATTGAAAAAAAACAAAAATGCAACAGCCCTAAGGAACTAAAACAAACAACAATATAAAATAACAAAACATGCTCAAAACATTTGAAGAGGCCAGTGTGCAAAAGTATAGGCACAAGTGGAAAAGAAGATAAAGAGTAAACGAGTATAGCAATTCCATAGATGTTGACAACAGTTCACAATCCTGCTTTTAGAATGAGGAATAATGACCAATGAGACATTTCCACACACCATAGCATGACACGTCAGTCACACAATCATATTCCCATGCTGTTGGTGCACAGTAGCTGTCTTGGAGCCCTTGAAAACAGCAAGATAAATAAGAGCAATAAAAAAGATCGCACTGAACTACCAGACATACCTAACAATATAAATTAAGGACAGTACTTCCATTATAGAACATAAAATTCAAGTCTTGCAAACCTGAACAATATTATTAAATCTATCTATCTATCTATCTATCTATCTATCTATCTATCTACGAGGTGTGGCAGAAAAGTAATGAGACTGGCAACACTGCAAGCGATCTGGCAATGCTGCGCTGTTGACCTTGATAGAGCACGTGTATCAGTACCCTCCCATAGCTCAGTGCGAGTTTCAACTCCTTCCGTTAACTACGTGATTTTTGTGACTGCTATTAGCGAAGTTGTGTTTTTGGTTGTGCGTCACGCAAAATGGAACAGCAGAATTTGGAGCAACGTTGTGCCATTAAATTTTGTGTTAAGCTTGGAGAATTGGCAAGTGTGACGTTTGAAAAGTTAAAACAGGCCTATGGGGAACATTCTTTATCCCGAGCTCAAGTTTTTCAGGGAGGCCTTTAACTTCGAAAACCAATGAAAACATCGAACGTGTGAACACTCTTGTGAGATCAGACCGTCGTTTAACATTAAGAATGTTGAGTGAACAATTAAATTTGAACAGATTTACCGTTCATCAAATATTGACTGAACATTTGCACATGCGAAAGGTCTGTGCCAAAATGGTGCCGAAAAACCTCACAATTGAGCAGAAGGACAATCGAATAAACGCATTCCTGTGGTTTCCCAGCCCCCTTATTCACCTGACCTCAGTCCCTGTGACTTTTTCCTTTTTCCTAAACTGAAAAATGTCTTCAAAGGACGTCATTTCGGGACTTTAGAAAACATCCAAAAGAGTGTAACGGACATGCTGAAGACCATACCGGTTGAAGACTTCCAGCGCTGCTACCAACAGTGGGAACAACGTCTCCATCGGTGTGTAGCTGCCCAAGGGAACTACTTTGAAGGGGATAACATTGATGTTTGAAAAAAATAAAAACTTTATAAAAAAAAAAAAAAAAATCAGTCTCATTACTTTTCTGCCACACCGTATCTATCTATCTATCTATCTATCTATCTATCTATCTATCTATCTATCTGTAATCCATAAAATTGTAGAACCCACTATTTAAAGTATGAAGACAGAGGGCATTTCATTTAGGTGCCAAGCTGTACACATTTTATCCAAGTGGTCCTATAAGGATTTTTCCATCCCATTCCAGTTTATTATTGCATGAGGGCCAAAACTCTGATTAGAATCTTCTGAGATGCTCCTAGCGCCTGTGTCTGCATTATTCATGTCTCTCCATTTCTCTTGTATTTGACTTGTACTTTGGAGTTGCTCACACCAGTCGTTTCTTTAAACATTTGACCTACTCCCTCTCTCTCTGAGGAGATTAATGAAAAATTCTGTTGCCTGCATAAGTGAGAGATAATAAAGTGTATGAATAAAAAAACAAGTGACCACAAAGCGAAAAAAAAAGTTTCGTTTCTGGAATTAAAAAAAAAAAACTCAAAAGTTTTTTTCTCTTTTTTTCTCATTAAGCAAACAGTAAAAATATTACAGCTGAAGCCAAAAGCCTAAAGAATAGTAATTGGAATCTGGCGAACGAAGATAAGGAATAGCTGAAATTCTCCTTCAGTATTTCACACAGTCTATTAGTGGGGAGCACTGATTCATCACCTCTGACTGTTTGTAGAGAGGAACAAAAATGAAGGAATGACACACTGAGCACAGATTAAACTGGAAAGCAGCGGGTATTTTAGAAACATTCTAACCAATGGATCAGATAAGACATAGTGCACTTTTTTTCTATAAAGTTCTCAAAATGAGCATTAGTAACACTGACATTTTTATTTAACACAGCTTTCAGAGATTTTTGTTGTGCCATCCAATTTTAAGCATGGTCATTTTCATTCATATTTATGAAATAAAAAAAAAAATGCCCAGTCCGTCCAAAATCTGATCTATCAAAAATTTTGGAGGGGTCACTGAGAGGAAGAAAAAAATGTGAGTTTTGTAGGGTTTTGGTAGCAGCATGACCATAAAGAAGGAGAACAAGCAACTTCTTTCAAACTGTCAGACACATTTCAAACAGAAGAACGGATTGCCACTTATAAAGTTTATGGTTGTGGGAAGGTGAATGCAAGGCAGGAAAATGTCACCCAAAGTACAGAATCTAAGTAATGTAAAGGTGAATATCAAAAAAGTTGGCATTAACAGACATCCTGCAGAGCTTAAAGAGGCCCTGAGTAAAATAAAAACAGGAAGAAGAATTATTACTGGCACAGTAATTTCCACCATGTGTTTCTTATAGGTGTGTAGGCTAATATCTCTTTCATAAATTTACTATACTGAAATCAAAGTAAAAGTCTTACTTCCATCAGACCTATTTCTAGGAATGGAAAACCAAATGGAACCAGGCTGTCCGGCTCATTCTGTGTCCTTCTGTTAGTTGAAATGTGTCAAAACTGTATGCAGTAACCCATACATACAATGAGCCCATCAGTTTAAAAACCCAAGCAGCATATTCTTTAATTGCTGTCTGCTTTAATTGTTTAGTAATCAGGTAGGTGTCTTTCTCAGCTTATTAAAAGCCATTGCTTTTTTATATTCACATACTGTATAGGCTAGTACAAACTGTAGGCACAATTTCTGGCCTAAAAGGAATAATTAGAAAATAAAAAGATCTGGGCCCCACTGAATTCACTGTAGAATATAAACATGAATGTTTTCTAAGCCCCTGCTGTTGTCCTATCCATGCTGTGCAGGATAGTGAGGGGATATACTGCAACTTCTGGTGTCTATCTAATATCTAATAGAATAAAAAGATTCTGAAAATAAATGGAGCTTTTACGTGAGACTCAACATCAAACCATTCATCCATTTTTTGACCCTCCTGTATTCATCATGGAAAGAAAGCCTACAGTGTGTCAGACAGTCCATCAAAGGGCACAATCACGCAGAACTTACTTAAAGGAGGTTATATATTGTTCACCCATAAGCACTCCAATCCCAAATGATGGCAAGGAAACCCAAAACACCAATTACAGAGATTTATTAAAGATAATAATAAATAACAGGAAAGGGGTTACAGTGACAAAACACACCAACAGAAGTGCATAGTGACAAATGTGTGTGGCAAAAATGTGTGCGCAGTGACAAATGTCTGCAATTACTGAGTTGCGTTGTCCATCTCAGGCCAGTTCTGTGGAGAAAAGTGAAGGTAAGTTCATTAAAGGATGCTTACAAAAAATGACAAAAAGGTTAGCTTGCACAATAAAATATTATTTGCTTTAAGGTTTACAACATATCATGCATTTAGAGAGCTTGTGGATTCTTCCCCTACAGAGCTAGAGGTGTCCAAATCATGATACGTCAAGCTAAATCATTGCCTTGAACAGATCATATGGACATACGAATGGGAGCTGGTTTTAGACTGTTGAGAACGATTGTAAATAAATTGCACAGTACAATTACCCTTTCATGTACATGTATTTTTGTGTTCTCTAATTGTGTATAGTGTTTCTCTTTGTATTATACAATTTTTCTTTCAGCACATTGTCTTTATTTTCTTTGTATTATTTTTATAAAAAAAATTATTTGTTTCAGTGGTGAAAACACAATTCATGAAAGCATTATCAATCATAACTAAAATTACATTTATTTGGGGACTTCACTTACAATTGAATGATTATTACTAATGGGAATTTACTATCAGCAAGCATATATCACTGACACATCTTTACCCCGTGTGCTTATGTAGTTGCACTTTGTCCCATGTGCTTTAGTAGTGCCAACAGAAGGGTTAACGTGAGGGCAAATGTGCATGAGAGTAATAAAACATATTACAAAACATATTGTGATACTCTGGGCCTCCTTAATACAGATTTCCTCTCCCTAACTGGTTGAGGGGTTGGCTGGCCACACTGCACTAGTTATGCCTCAAACACAGAAACAGCTCATTCACCTTTTCCTTCCTTTCCCCCACTTCCTTTGACTGCAGTCTCTCCTCCATTTTCCTGTCAAGTGCCTACCCTCAGCGTTCCCCTCAGCTCTCTTCAAAGTGGCCTTAACGCCCGAACCCGAACCCGAACATCATTTCAGGTCAATTACAAGTTACTTCTGGGTCAAGACTATCTCCATATCTGTAATAACAACACCAGACTTGGGCTCCCTGGTATGTGTGTACCCTTGCATTTCTTTAAAAACCTAACAAGCCACAGGCTGAGGTTGTACTGTATGTGCCGTGATGAAGGAACAATTCACCATTTCCAATCTTCACCTACACCAGCATTTCTCAACCTTTACGTATTTGCGACCCGAGTTTTCATAACAGTTTTAATCGCGCCCCCCTAACGTTTTTATGCAAGGAGCCAACTAATACCAATTTGTTCTTTTTTAATTAATGATATATCATAGATGCATATTTTATTATACCTACTTAACTTTTATTGACATTTATCTAAATCTATATTTATTTTTCTAGTATCAGAATGTAGTTTAAGTTAATTTGTTTTGGTTTCAGTAGATGTATTTTTCATATTTTTGATTCTTATTTTCTTTTTTTCACATCTTCGCGCCCCTATTTTCGTT